>NC_057804.1:179842153-179893709 GCF_018294505.1 Triticum aestivum
CCGCCCCTTGCCTCGCCGGCGCGCGCCGAGTCACCGCCCGGTGGCCGGATCCCGTGTTCGCCGCTCGGGAGCCTCGCCGGCGCCCCTCGTCGTGCTCCGCGCCGCCCATGTCGCTTCCCCATCGTCCCGCGCTCCCTCCGGCCTTCCCCGTCCTCGCCGGCGTCTTCTTCGACCGTCTCCGGCGAAACTCTGGCCGGATCCGGCGAGATCCGGCCCGGAACAGCAGGGTGGATGAGATCCACCACCACGACCAACCAAACGCCCGGATCCCTCCGCCCCGGGTCGAACCCGTCCCGCTTGACTTTTCGCGGAGGTGATAATCCACTAAGTCCCCAGATTCTAGTAATTTTCATGCCATGTTCATCATGCTGTATTTCTGCATCCGTAGCTCCGTTTCGTGCGCGTAATATGTCAAATTGTTCGCCTCAACGAGTACATCATTTCATTCCATTGCATCATATTCATTTGAAGTCATCTTGATGCCTGAATCATCATTGTGAAAGTGCTTCATAATGTTTTCTGCTGTCTGTTTTCAGAACGAGCTCTTTTGTCATTTTTGCCATGATGATGTGTGCATCCTATGAGGTTGATGTCTACATGTGTTTTGATCTAGGCTATGTCTTCTTTATAGTGGTGTATTCCATGTATTTTTGTGATCAATGTGGCGACTAGCACAAGCATGCAAACTAGGCATCTTGATGTTGCTGATTTTAGTCCATGTTCTGCTGTTATTTTGATGCCATGTAAACTTGAGGCTACAGAGAGATCCATGCATATTTTGAGATACTTCAGTAAGGGTGTTCTGAACATGTGGTTATTGTCTATCCATTCATGCCTCTTGTTGTAATTATGGAGTACTATAGCATGTCATTTGAGTGCTCTACTTTTGCTTCAAAATGTTTCCTGGCAGATTGTTTACATGTTATTCAATTTGGCCAAGGTTGCTATAGTTGATCCTTGCATGTTATGGACTTGTTCTTGACTTGGTTTGTTTCACAAACATGTCTTATTGATGATTCTATGCTTATCTTGTCATGCAATGACTTGTGGTGAGTGAATCGAGCTTGTTAAGTAGGGTTCATGATGTTGCTGTTTTGCTAGGCTGAATCTGTTATTTCGTGATGCAATGTAAACATGCTTCTACTAATCATTCTATGCATAATCTGGAGATGTTCTATAAACATGTTTGATCTACATGTCATCCTCTATCCATCCATGCCCCTGGTTGCATTTATATCTTGCTATAGATTGTTCATATCTTGCTCCAAAGTTGCCTGATAATGTTGTTGTCAGCCTGTTAACATTAAGTTCAGTTGTTTCCATGTGTTTTCCTAGTGATCCATGCACCCTATGACCTTGCTATTGCCATGCTTAGCTTCGCAAATATGTCTTCTTACTGTTGGTTGCCTTGCCATGCTATGTATTGCTCTGTGGTGAGTTGCACAAACTCATCTACATGCCTTCATAATTCTGTTTCTGCCATGTTTGAATCTGTAATATAACTTGCTATGTTTATGTGGGTGCCATCATATTTCCTGATCATTTTTGGCTTATGGTCACTAAGGGACTTTTGATCTATGCATTTAGTAGATTCATGCCATGCCTTTGTTTGCCATGATAAGTTCCTATAACATGTTGTTTGATAGCTCTAAACATTGCATCGTGATGTTATTTTCTGCAAAGTCTGAAATTGTTATAACTTGCAATCTTACCATGTGTGTTTGAGCATGTTCTATTGATTTCTGGAGATAGCTCAGTGTTCATGTTTTGTAATGCTTTACCTGTACATCATGCCCATGTCTTATATTCTCATGTTGGGGTGCTGTAGTATGTTGTTTTGATGCTTGCAATATGCCTAGTTGCTGTTTTGGACAGCTTGTCCTTTAAACTTGTTTCATGTGTGTGTGTTGAACCGTTGCTCCGTTTTGAGTGTGCTCTATATGAAACTTGCTTGATTCTGCATGTAGTTCCATATTATCATGTTGCATCCTTGTTTTGAGGTGTTTGCTTGATTTTGCATCAATGCCATGTTTTGCTCATATCTTCTCGGCCGTAGCTCCGAACTAAATGAACTTTATATGTAACTTGACTAGAATCTCGTGTAGATCATCTTTGTGCATCTTAACCTGCTGTTTAACAACTTGAACATAAGGTTTATTCAGATATTGACCAATTTCGAAATATGCATATGAGGACTAACCGGAATTATTATATGTTGTTCCCGACCTCATTTAAACTTGTCGTGATGTGTTGCTCTTGTTTGCATCATCTCTTGCCATGAGTAGCTTCATGTAGCTTTGTCATGCATCATGCTTGTTATGCATCATGCCTCGTTCATGTGTGGTGTGTTTACCATGTTGTGTGCTTCTTCTCGATAGTTCCCGTTTCGTTGCGGTCGTGAGGATTCGTTCGTCTACACTTGGTTCGTCTTCGTGGCTTCATCTTCTTCATGGACTCGTTCTTCTCCCTTGAGGGATTTCAGGCAAGATGACTGCTACCCTGGATCTCACTACTATCATTGCTATGCTAGTTGCTTCATTCTATCGCTATGCTGCACTACCTATCACCTGTTTATCAAGCCATCCCAAATTGCCATGAACCTCTAACCTTTGACACCTTTCCTATGCAAACCGTTGATTGGCTATGTTACCGCTTTTGCTCAGCCCCTCTTATAGCGTTGTTAGTTGCAGGTGAAGTTGAAGATTGCTCCATGGTGGACAGGATTTTGGTTGGGATATCACAATATCTCTTATTTTATTAATGCATCTATATACTTGGTAAAGGGTGGAAGACTCGGCCTTTTGCCTAGTGTTTTATTCCACTCTTGCCGCCCTAGTTTCCGTCATACCGGTTTTATGTTCCCGGATTTTGCGTTCCTTACGCGGTCGGGTGATTTATGGGACCCCCTTGACAGTTCGCTTTGAATAAAACTCCTCCAGCAAGGCCCAACCTTGGTTTTACCATTTGCCTCACCACCACCTACCCCTTTCCCTTGGGTCGGCCAACCCGAGGGTCATCTTTATTTTAGCCCCCCCGGGCCAGTGCTTGTCTAAGTGTTGGTCCGAACCGGGCAGACTGCGGGGCCACCTCGGGGCAACTCGAGGGCTGGTTTTACTCGTAGGCTGACCCATCCGGTGTGCCCTGAGAACGAGATATGTGCAGTCCTATCGGGATTGTCGGCGCATCGGGCGGTCTTGCTGGTTTTGTTTTACCATTGTCGAAATGTCTTGTAAACCGGGATTCCGAGTCTGATCGGGTCTTCCTGGGAGAAGGTCTATTCCTTCGTTGATCGCGAGAGCTTGTCATGGGCTAAGTTGGGACACCCCTGCAATGTATAATCTTTCGAAAGCCGTGCCTGCGGTTATAGGCAGATGGGAATTTGTTAATGTCCGGTTGTAGATAACTTGACACCAGATCCGAATTAAAACGCATCAACCGCGTGTGTAGCCGTGATGGTCTCTTCTCGGTGGAGTCCGGGAAGTGAACACGGTTTCTGGGTTATGTTGGACGTAAGTAGGAGTTCAGGATCACTTCTTAATCATTACTAGTTGACGACCGTTCCTTTTGTTCTCTTCTCGCTCTTATTTGCGTATGTTAGCCACCATATATGCTTAGTCGCTGCTGCAGCCTCACCACTTTACCCCTTCCTTTCCCTTTAAGCTTTGCTAGTCTTGATACCCATGGTAATGGGATTGGTGAGTTCTCGTGGCTCACAGATTACTACAACAATAGTTGCAGGTACAGGTTATGTGATGATCATGACGCGAGAGCGATGCTTGCTTGCGTTGAGTTCTTCTTCTGCTTCTTCGATCAGGGGATAGGTTCCAGGTCGGCAGCCTGGGCTAGCAGGGTGGATATCGTTTGAGTTTCTATTTGTGTTTCATCCGTAGTCGGATGTTGATCTTATGTATTGTGATATTGTATTCATGTGGCATTGTATGCCTCTTGTATGTATCCCCATTTATTTTGTAATGTTGATGTAATGATATCCACCTTGCAAAAGCGTTTCAATATGCGGGTCTATCCTTGGTGGGACCTTCGAGTTCCTTTTGGATAGGGTCGCATATTGGGCGTGACAATCGAACAGAGTTCTTTGTTGAAGACCTTGAGTATCTGCCACGCACCATATATCACATCATTAGGCGGACTCTATGGCCTATCAAAGGACATTCATCAGTGGCAAAGCTTGAAGGAGCTATGAAGACTTTGGTCTTCTACATTTTCAATGGCATCAGCTTCAGTGCACAAGATTTCTTCATCAGACAACTTGCTGCCTCCGGCTCTGATCTCTTTGGTCTGAAGTTTTATGCTCCATGGGTCATGCACCTCATAAAGCGACACTCTACTGTCAACTATCAACCTTCTGCTTGCAATCATGTGATTTTTCTACCTGAGGTTGATATGTCAGTTGAAGCTATATATCCTGACCCTGCCAAGAAGCCTCTTTGTCTTCTGAATGCCGAGCACCAAAGCTTCACTCAACCCATTGAAGGTGTTCAAGCAGCTACACGAATCTATCCATTGGCTGGAAATACTCGTCTGCCTCATCGAGCACCTACTGAAGCCACTGAAAGCACCATTGCCCAAAGGCCTCGGAAGCATTCTCGCGTTCTCAATGATCGAGAACTTCTTGTGGCCCTTCATCAGAAACAGGATAAACATCACTTTTGGCTCAAGAGATAGATGCAAAGCCTCTTGGTGGATGTCAATCACATTCACAACCTTGCCACCAAGAATGCCTTTGTTGCTCACGAAACTTGCCGACGATCATGGAAGAGTTTGACCCTGCTTAGTGCTGAAGCAGATCTTCAAGACAATGGCTTCAATGAAAGATTTTAGTTTGACTCCACTCCTCCACGGAATGTTGTCTTACGAAGAACTCCATCTCTTGAAGACTCTGAATATTCTTCCTCTGCGGCAACGGTAAATGCAAGAGTGATCAATGATGAAGATGATGCTACTTCACCACCTCCTACTACTACTGCGCGCATCGACACTGCACCAAGTTCATCTGCACCACCACCCAACGACAACAACCCTGCTGCTTCACCTACTCATCAAGAAGACGAGTAGATGCTCTATGTCTTCAAACCTTTTTGTTCATTACTGACAAAAGGGGGAGAAGCGTATGAGTTGATAGTCTTCAAGCGGGTTCATATGGGCGGTTGCGTTATATTTTGCCTCGTGCTTACAACTCTTGCGTTTTGAAACATTTGGTTCTCTGAGTTGTAACACTTAAACTTGATGGTCGTCTGCTACTTATTTGCATTTCCATGTGCGATGATAACTTCCGCACTTAGATCATTCTGCAGACGTCCATTTTTCATTATGCATGCCATCCTATATGCTATATCATTTCATGCATGATGAATTATCTTCATAAGTTGAATTGGACCTCGACAAGTACAACCTGCCATGTTCATCTGCATTCCAAAAGCAAAATTATTTATATGCACATCTTCAGGGGGAGCCCTTGCTACTTATGAAGACAAATTCCTATCCTTTACAATTTCACATACTTTATCCCCGTTGAAAACATCAACCAGTTTGTCATCAATCACCAAAAAGGGGGAGATTGTAAGTGCATCTAGTGCCACCCCTAGTTGGTTCTGGAGTATTGACGACAAAGTTGGTTGAGGGACTAATGAGTTTGTGAGAATTGCAGGATAACGCAGGTAGTGTCCCTCATTGATTCGGTTTACCTACCGGAGATGACCCCTAAAAATGTATGAAGACATTGATGACAATGGTGGTATGAGAAGATATTCATATTGAAGACTATGACATGAGAAGACATTGCGTGAAGACTATGGAGCACGAAGACTGTGTGGTTTCGTAGTTTCCTTTTCTTCTTTGTTGAGTCATAGGAACCACCGTACTGTTAAGTGGGGTCCAAGTGAACTAAGTCAGAGTGACTGAAGTGATGCTCAACCCAGATCCTATGTCTTCGAGCGAAGACAATGAGAGCAAATCTTATCCAGAGTTGGATGAGTCAGCTTTGCTTGTAGCCCAAGTAAAGTTGCCGCGTGTGTTTGAAATCTGACCGTTGGAACATGTGTCAGTTCCTTAGTGCCCAAGGTCATTTCGGACATATCAGGTCGGGTTGCCTTGTGGCTATAAATAGCCCACCTCCTACACCATAAATTGGTGGCTGCTCAGAGTTAATATACGGCTTTTGTCGTTTGAGAGCAACCCACCTCGAAGCATTTGAGAGAGAGAAATCCTTGCGAGGACAAAGCCCAAACACCCAGAGCCAAAGAGTGTTAGGCATCACTGAAGTCTTTCTGTCTGTGTGACCTGAAGACTTATTACACTTGAGGATTGTGTATCCTCCAGCCGGTTAGGCGTCGCGTTCTGAGCATCCAAGAGTCATTGTGGATTGCCGGGTGAATGAAGTCTGTGAAGGTTTGGAAGTCTACCTTGAAGACTTACCAGAGTGATTGGGTAAGGACTAAGTGACCTTAGCTCAAGGGGAATAAGGTGAAGACACGGTCTTCTGAGTTGAATCTCAGCCTCCCTAACTAGACGTACAGTTGTCACAGCAACTGGAACTGGTCCAACAAACCATGTGTCTTCAACAAGCAACTGGTTCTATCTCTTCCTCCTTTACTTTGAGTTTGTCTTCGTGAAGTCATTGCTTATCGTCTTATCTGATTGACTTCATTGCTTGACTACTATTGTTGATTGGCCTCATACTATCTTCCATCCCGATCCTACTACCTAGCTATAATTAATATTCGAACGTTAATGCTATTGCATACTTGATTATGGCTGGCTTGTTGTAGTTTATCTTCCGCTGCATATCAATTAGGTTGTTTCTATTGTTTGTCTTAGAAACTTCCATGTTTTGAAGACTTTCATAAAAATTGCCTATTCACCCCCCTCTCTAGTCGATAACTAGCACTTTCAATAGCACTATGGGTGGAATAGAATATGATGATGGGGACTGTGTGGAGAAGACAAAAAAGGAGAAAGTGTAACATTGACGAGGATAATCAACGGGCTATGGAGATGCCCATTGAGGGAGTCCTGGACTAGGGGGTGTCCGGATAGCCGAACTATCATCATCAGCCGGACTGCAAGACTATGAAGATACAAGATCGAAGACTTCGTCCCATGTCCGGATGGGACTTTCCTTGGCGTGGAAGGCAAGCTTGACGATACGGATATGTAGATCTCCTACCATTGTAACCGACTCTGTGTAACCCTAGCCCTCTCCGGTGTCTATATAAACCGGATGGCTTTAGTCCGTAGGACGAACTCATACCATAGGCTAGCTTCTAGGGTTTAGCCTCCTTGATCTCGTGGTAGATCTACTCTTGTAACACACATCATCAATACTAATCAAGCAGGACGTAGGGTTTTACCTCCATCAAGAGGGCCCAAACCTGGGTAAAACATCATGTCCCTTCTCTCCTGTTACCATCCGCCTAGACGCACAGTTCGGGACCCCCTACACGAGATCCGCCGGTTTTGACACCGACATTGGTGCTTTCACTGAGAGTTCCTCTGTGTCGTCACCGATAGGCTCGATGGCTTCTTCGATCATCAACAACAACGCAGTCCAGGGTGAGACCTTCCTCCCCGGACAGATCTTCGTATTCGGCGGCTTTGCACTACGGGCCAACTCGCTTGGCCATCTGGAGCAGATCGAAAGCTACGCCCCTGGCCGCCAGGTCAGATTTGGAAGTTTGAACTTCACGGCTGACATCTGCAGGGACTTGATCTTCGATGGATTCGACCCACAGCCAAGCGCGCCGCACTGTCACGATGGGCATGATTTAGCTCTGCAGCCGGACAGTACCCTGGAGGCCGCACTCGAGCCCGCTCCGATCTTCAATTTGGAGCCGGCTGCGCAGATCGAGGACGGATGGCTAGACACCACCTCGGGGGCTGCAACCTCTACGGTGATAGAGCCGAACACTGACCTTGTCCCTCACAAAGCTCGTGACTCCGAGGTGTCGGACTCCTTGCCGGACTCCGAACCTCCCGCGCCCCCTCCAATCGAATCCGATTGGGCGCCGGTCATGGAGTTCACCGCTGCGGACATCTTTCAACACTCACCTTTTGGCGGCATCTTGAGTTTTCTAAAGTATCTCTCACTATCAGGAGAGCCCTGGTCGGACTGCGGTCAAGACGGTAGGGATGCGGACGACGAAGAAATTCAAAGCCCACCCACCACCCACTTAGTAGCCACTTTCGACGATCTAACCGACATGCTAGACTATGACTCCGAAGACATCAACGGTATGGACGACGATGCCGGAGACGACCGAGAACCAGCGCCTACCGGGCACTGGAAAGCCACCTCATCATATGACATATACATGGTGGATATCCCAAAGGATGGGAATGGGGAAGGAACAGCGGAGGATGACCCCTCCAAGAAACAGCCCAAGCGCCGGCGTCAGCGGCGCCGCTCTAAATCCCGCCACAGCAAGAATGAAGATTCCAGCACCGGAGATAATAACACCCCAGACAGTGCCGAAGACAGCCCACTCCAGCAAGATTCAGCACAGGAGGACGGAGACGCCAGCCCTCATGAGAGAGCGGCAGAAGAAGAGGTAGAGGATTATATGCCTCCCTCCGGAGATGAGGCAAGCTTCGACGACGACGAATTCATCGTGCCTGAGGATCCCGTCGAACAAGAGCGTTTTAAACGCAGGCTTATGGCCATGGTGAACAGCCTCAAGAAAAAGCAGCAACAGCTTAGAGCTGATCAAGATCTGCTAGCCGACAGATAGACCGAAGTCCTCGCGGCCGAAGAGCATGAGCTTGAACGCCCCTCCAAAAGCTACCCTAAACGCAAGTTGCTCCCCCGATTAAAGGAGGAGGCGTATGAACCTCCATCACCAGCAGACAATACGGCTGACCGACCACCTCGTGGTCGCGACAGAGAGGCCTCTAGGCCCTTCACTAGAACCGTACCCCAGCATCGCTCGAAAAGCACAAGGCCACAGGGGAACGCTCCGGACTTGCGAGATATATTGGAGGATAAGGCAAGACAATCAAGATCGATCTATGGATCGCGTGGGCGCCCCATGATACGCGACGACAACCGTCGCGCCAGACACAGTAAGTCCGGCCGGGCCAAACAAAATAGACAAAGCTCTTTTGAGCTCCGTCGTGATATCCCCCAGTACAGAGGCGCCGCACACCCTCTATGCTTCACAGATGAAGTAATGGATCATCAAATCCCCAAAGGGTTTAAACCCGTGAATATTGAATCTTACGATGGCACAACAGACCCCGCGGTTTGGATCGAAAACTATCTCCTCCACATCCACATGGCCCGCGGTGACGATCTTCACGCCATCAAATATCTCCCACTCAAACTTAAAGGACCAGCCCGGCATTGGCTTAACAGCCTGCCAGCAGAGTCAATCGGGAGTTGGGAAGACCTGGAAGCCGCATTCCTCGATAACTTCCAAGGCACGTATGTGCGACCACCAGACGCTGACGACCTAAGCCATATAATTCAGCAGCCAGACGAATCGGCCAGACAATTCTGGACACGGTTCTTAACCAAGAAAAACCAAATCATTGACTGTCCGGATGCGGAGGCCCTCGCGGCCTTCAAACATAACACCCGCGACGAGTGGCTTGCCCGGCACCTGGGACAGGAAAAGCCGAAATCCATGGCAGCCCTCACATCACTCATGACCCGCTTCTGCGCGGGTGAGGACAGCTGGCTAGCACGCAGCAACAACCTGAGCAAAAATTCTAGCAGTCCGGATATCAAGGACTGTAATGGCAGGTCGCGTCACAACAAAAACAAACGCCGCATTAACGGCGACAATAGTGAGGATACGGCAGTCAATGCCGGATTCAGAGGCTCTAAATCCGGTCAGCGGAAAAAGCCATTCAAAGGAACTACTCCGGGTCCGTCCAATTTGGACCGAATACTCGACCGCTCGTGCCAGATACACGACACCCCCGAAAAGCCAGCCAACCACACCAACAGGGACTGTTGGGTATTCAAGTAGGCAGGCAAGTTCATTGCCGAAAACAACGACAAGGGGCTGCATAGCGATGACGAGGAAGAAACCCGACCGCCGAACAATAGAGGACAGAAGGGTTTCCCCCCACAGCTGCGGATGGTGAACATGATATACGCAACGCACATACCCAAAAGGGAGCGGAAGCATGCACTCAGGGATGTATACGTGATGGAGCCAGTTGCCCCGAAGTTCAATCCATGGTCCTCCTGCCCGATCACTTTTGACCGAAGGGACCACCCCACCAGCATCCGCCACGGCGGATTCGCCGCATTGGTTTTAGACCCAATCGTCAATGGATTTCACCTTACCAGAGTCCTGATGGACAGCGGCAGCAGCGTGAACCTGCTTTATCAGGATACAGTGCGTAAAATGGGCATAGACCCCTCAAGGATTAAACCTACCAAGACGACCTTTAAAGGCGTCATACCAGGTGTAGAAGCCAATTGTACAGGCTCAGTTACACTGGAAGTGGTCTTCGGATCCCCGGATAACTTCCGAAGCGAGGAGTTAATCTTCGACATAGTTTTGTTCCGCAGCGGCTATCATGCCCTGCTCGGACGTACCGCGTTTGCAAAGTTCAACGCGGTGCCGCACTACGCATACCTCAAGCTCAAGATGCCAGGCCCTCGAGGAGTCATCACGGTCAACGGAAACACTGAACGCTCTCTCCGAACGGAGGAACATACAGCGGCTCTCGTGGCAGAAGTACAATGCAGCCTCTTAAGGCAATTCTCGAGTCCGGCCGTTAAGCGGCCGGACACGACTAAACGCGCCCGGAGTAACCTACAACAAGACCACCTGGCACGTTCCGAGCACGCGTAGCAGTGCGGCCCCAACCCCAGCCCCTGCAAAACGTTAAGACAGGTCCTTCGCGTACACCATTATGCTTTGGAGATACCATGGGCATGGGGAGAGGGGCACGACCACGATAGGCCCAGAATGCGGCTCAACCACACCAGGGGCTCTCAAGTGTGTCGTTCTTTTTTTCTTTCCTTTTTCTTTTTATTTTTACCCATAGGACTCCGTTCGTCCGAGGCCCTGTCTGGCAGCAGACCTGCCGAACTCACGATGCAACAGCCAGGGAAGAAGAAAGGCTACAACGAATATCCAGGTGGTCTCCATTACGAGCATTAAATCTGTTTTATACACCACTCCACAGCCTACCCCTGGAGGGGGACATGTTTAATAGTCCCATCCCTTGTTTATCGCACCATTTGTATCATTCTGCATTTACAACAGTTTTTCTTGAATAAGTAATGCAGCACCTTTTTGCTTCCAATTGCATTTCTTTCTTATACATATGTCCATTTATGACATGTTGCATCCGTACATTTTGGTACGGCTAAATACACCAGGGGCTTATGTTTCCCGCATCATGGTGTGATAAGTCCGAACACTACCACAAGTGCGGCACCCTGAACTTATAGCATTATATGCATCGGCTCCGTATCATGTCTTGGGTCAATAGTTGGGTTTGCCCGGCTCCCATGTTTTGGTACCTTACGTTCCGTTGTATCGGCTAAGGTAGCACTGGGAGAACCACTGCGATTGCGCCCCAGTTGAGCTGGGCGAGCGCCTCAGTGGAGAAAGCTAAAACTGACCGTCATGATGAGGCGAGAGCCGGTCGCTGTTTGAGAGGTTTTTTGCGAGTCCCTAAAGACTTATGCCGCTTAGAGCAAGGAGCCAGTTTTGTCCGGCCCAAGCGTGGATAGCGCCCCAAATTCGGCCTTCCGAAGACTAGGGGCTTCGCCGAAATTTAGAATTATAGAATTCTATGGCTAAGTGAGAGTGTTCAAGCATTATAAGTCTGGTTGCCTTGTTCGTTGTGTTGAGCGCCTCCCTAGATGGACCCAAAAATGGGAACAAGAGTACTCAAGTTTATCCCGAACACCCCAGCACTCGTGGCATGGGGGCTGAAGCCGACGACTTGCCATCTCTCAGATTTGATAAATAGCCGCACAGAAGGTAATATTTTAAATTAACAAGCGTTGCTTAGCGCATATGAACTAAGTTTCCAGCGCACAAGATAACAAAATGCGAGTCTACTCAAATATTACATCTTTGGAGCACTCGCCCGCAATAACGTGGGCACCCTTCAGGACACTCTTATAATACATCTCGGGCGTGCGATGCTCCTTGCCCTGCGGTGGCGGGTCCGTCACAAGCTTCTGGGCATCCATCTTGCCCCAGTGCACCTTTGCGCAGGCAAGGGCCCGACGGGCACCTTCAATACAGGCGGAGTGCTTGATGACTTCAACCAACGGGCACGCATCCACCAGACGCCGCACCAGGCCGAAGTAGCTCCCAGGCATGGCCTCCTTAGGCCACAACCGAACTATGAGGCCCTTCATGGCCTGTTCGGCCACATTGTGGAGTTCGACCAACTGCTTCAGCTGGTCGCTATGGGGCACCGGATGTCCGGCCTCAGCATACTGAGACCAGAAGACCTTCTCCGTCGAGCTCCCCTCCTCGGCCTGGTAGAACGCGGCAGCATCGGACACGCTGTGAGGAAGATCTGCGAATGCTCCTGGAGAGCTCTGAATTAGGGTAAGTAACAGGTAATTAACACTCACATGCTTACTTTGCATGAAAAATGCCTTACCCGCCGCTATTTTCTTCAACGCCTCGATTTCTTGGAGGGCCTTGTAGGCTTCGGCCTTAGCGGCTTTGGCACTCTCAAGAGCCGATGCAAGATCATACTCTCGAGTCTTCGAGTCACGCTCCAGGCTCTCATGTTTTTCCACGAGATCCTGGAGCTCTTGCTGTACCTCCGCCACCCGCGCCTCCTGCTTCTCTCGCTCGGTGCGCTCCGCGGCCGCATTACGTTCGGCCGTGGCCACCGCCTCCTTCAGGGTCACCACCTCG
This sequence comes from Triticum aestivum, assembly GCF_018294505.1. Lineage (NCBI taxonomy): Eukaryota > Viridiplantae > Streptophyta > Magnoliopsida > Poales > Poaceae > Triticum > Triticum aestivum. Next base: position 179,855,020 of record NC_057804.1, read on the forward strand.
TTAGGGGCCCCTGCAATACCCACGTTATCCTTGTTATTCTTCTTGCAACCAAAATCCTTTTCTGTAAGATACAATTTTAATAAGGTGTTACTCACCTTCCTTGTCCTCGAGCTGCTTCTTGGCACGGCCGAGCTCTTTCTCGGACCGCTCGAGGCTTTGCTTCAAAGCATTGTCCTCCGCAGTCAATGCGCAGAGGTCAGCAGCGCAGCTTGCAATCCCATATTGACATATTTTTTATACTCCTGCATATATCTTTTTAGATCCTCAGTCCGGATTTTCTTTCCAAACACCGAACGGAGCATCAGGGGCTACTATCTATGCGGTACTATTTTACATATATCAAAATTCTTACCTCAAAGCCTGTTAGAAGGCTGCTGCAGGCTTCGGTCAGCCCGCTCTTGGCGAGCTGAACCTTCTGAATCACCGCACTCATAACAGTGCGGTGTTCCTCTTTGATGGAGGCGCCATTGAGCACCTCCAGCAAGCTATCCGGCGCCTCCGGTTGGACGGAGGCTGCCGGCGTCACGGTCTTGCCCTTCTTACGAAGGGGGCGCCCGCCGGACTCCAGAGCCACCATGGGTTCCGGGGCCGAGTCTGGTGCAAAGTCCGGGAGGTTGTTCTGCGACACCTCCGGGGCCTCCTCCTCCTGGTGGGTCCCTTCCCGGGATACCACCTTGGCATCGTCCGCATCACGGGGGGTGGAGGCAGTTGGAAGAGAATCCATATCCGACGCACCTAAGGACCCGCTCGACGAAGCGGGAAGATCATCCTTGGGCGGACTGCAGGGTTGTATGCGGCATTAGAAAGACATTACGTGGCGAAAAGAAAAACCATGAAGTTATTCAGGAGTCCGGATACTTACAATCTCGCCAGGGGCTTGGCCCTTGGAGGCCAGTCCTCGTCGTCGTCGCTGGCGTTGGCAGAGCAGTCCGGGGAAAGAGTTTTTCCCTTCTTGGACCCTTCGGCCTCCCTCATTGGGGAGGCCTTCCTTTTCTTCCCTCCCCCCGCTGGGGGAGAGGCTTTCTTCTTCTCCTCCTCACCTTTGTGAGAGGAGCCAGCCTCGGAGTCATCATCCGATAACACCTGAAAACGGGAACTCTTCCGAGTGCCCGTGGCCTTCTTCTTGGCCTTCTTCTCCGGCACCACGTGGGGTGCCGGAGCCAGCGGCCCCGTTAAGCGGGCGTCCGCTGGGTCCTCTGGCAATGGGGCTGGACAGATAGTCTGCTCGGCCTTCGCCAGCCAGTCATGTCAAAGGAGAGGGAGTTTAGATCCCGCATAGAGTCAAACTATGGAAAACAAGCATCCCGTAAAGGACAAAATCACTTACCTCGTCAGCCGGACGCTGCGAGCTAAATCCACGATCTTTGGTAGCGGATGCGGGAGCCTCGGTGCCCTTGAACAACACCTTCCAGACATCTTCGTACGTAGTGTCAAAGAGCCCGCTCAAAGTACGGTGCTGCGCCGGATCGAACTCCCACATGTTGAAGCCCCGTCGTTGGCACCGGAGAATCCGGCGGATGAGCATGACCTGGACTACATTGACAAGCTTGAGCTTCTTGTCCACTAGCTTTTGGATGCAGGCTTGGAGTCCGGTCAGCTCCTCCGAATCACCCCATGTACGGCCGCTCTCTTTCCAGGAGGTGAGCCGTGTGGGGATTCCATATCTAAATTCGGGGGCCGCTGCCCATTCAGGGTCACGCGGCTCGGTGATGTAGAACCACCCCGATTGCCACCCCTTAATGGTTACTACGAAAGTGCCCTCAAGCCAAGTAACGTTGGACATCCCGCCCACCTTGGCGCCTCCGCACTCCGCTTGGCTTCCCTTCACAACCTTCGGCTTGACACTGAAGGTCTTGAGCCATAAGCCGAAGTGGGGCTGGATGCAGAGGAAGGCCTCACACACGACGATAAATGCAGAGATGTTGAGGATGAAATTCGGGGCCAGATCATGGAAATCCAGGCCGTAGTAGAACATGAGCCCCCGGACAAAGGGATGGAGTGGGAAGCCCAGTCCGCGGAGGAAATGGGGAAGAAATACTACCCTCTCATGGGGCCTGGGGGTGGGGATGAGCTCTCCCTCGTCGGGGAGCCGATGCGCGATGTTGCTGGACAAATATCCGGCGCTGTGCAGCTTCTGGATGTGCCCCTCCGTGACGGAGGAGGCCATCCACTTGCCTCCCGCTCCGAACATAGTTGGAGGATGTTGATGTGAGATGTGCGGACTTGGGCGCTGGAGCTCGAGTTCGCGAAGATGGATAAGCCAAGGAGGAAGAAGGTGCAGGTAAAAGGGTTGGATCTTTATCCCCTTATATGGGCGGACAAAAACATGTGCCCCACTGGCCTGATAAAACTCGCTTATCTCCCAAGCGCCGCAATCAATGGCGCGGTTGGGTTACCCACGTCCGTATTGATGGGAATCTCGGAATAAGGGAACACGATCTCTGCTTCGACAAGACGTGCCAAGGAAACCGCTTCGCTAAACACGCTGAGGTGGTACAATAAAAACGATTCAAGTAAAGGCTTGGTAGTGGTGTGACGTCACGCCGCCAAATACGTCAGCAGATTGAACTTGTGTAATATTATTCTCTCTACGGTGGAGAGTGGAATTTATTTTGCAGAGCCGGACATTATCCTGGTGTTCACAATATTCCATAAATTAATTGGAGGCGGAACCCGCCTTGCAATGCCGAAGACAATATGCGCGCCGGACTCGTCGTCATTGAAGCCTGCTTCAGGGGCTACTGAGGGAGTCCTGGACTAGGGGGTGTCCGGATAGCCGAACTATCATCATCAGCCGGACTCCAAGACTATGAAGATACAAGATTGAAGACTTCTTCCCGTGTCTGGATGGGACTTTCCTTGGCGTGGAAGGCAAGCTTGGTGATACAGATATGTAGATCTCCTACCATTGTAACTAACTCTGTGTAACCCTAGCCCTCTCCGGTGTCTATATAAACTGGATGGCTTTAGCCCGTAGGACGAACAACAATCAGACCATAGGCTAGCTTCTAGGGTTTAGCCTCCTTGATCTCGTGGTAGATCTACTCTTGTAACACACATCATCAATATTAATCAAGTAGGACGTAGGGTTTTACCTCCATCAAGAGGGCCCGAACCTGGGTAAAACATCGTGTCCCTTGTCTCCTGTTACCATCCGCCTAGACGCACAGTTCGGGACCCCCTACCCGAGATCCGCCGGTTTTGACACCGACACCCATCAATTGATGTCAACATGAGGAGTAGGGATTGCCATGCAATGGATGCACTAGAGCTATAAATGAATGCTCAACAAAAGAGAACTAGTGGGTGTGCATCCAACTTGCTTGCTCACGAAGACCTAGGGCATTTGAGGAAGCCCATCGTAGGAATATACAAGCCAAGTTCTATAATGAAAAATTTTCGCTAGTATGAAAAAGACAACTTATGAGACTCACTATATGAAAAACATGGTGCTACTTTCAAGCACAATATATGAGACTCACTACATGAAGAACAAGGTGCTACTTTGAAGCACAAGTGTGGAAAAAGAGATAGTAACATTGCCCTTTTTATTTATTTTCTTTTTTCTTTCTTTTTTCTTTTTTTTCTTTTTTTTCTTTTGGGCCTTTCTTTTTTGGCCTTTCTTCTTCTTTTTTTCTTTCTTCGTTTTTTTTTCTTTGGGCAATGCTCTAATAATGATGATCATCACACTTCTATTGATTACAACATATGAATTACAACTCGAAACTAGAACAAGATATGACTCTATATGAATGCCTCCGGTGGTGTACCGGGATGGTGCAATGAATCAATAGTGACATGTATGAAAATTAATACATGGTGGCTTTGCCACAAATATGATGTCAACTACATGATCATGCAATGTCAATATGACAAAAGTAAAGTATGTCATGATGATGAACGGAACGGTGGAAAGTTGCATGGCAATATATCTCTGAATGGCTATGGAAATGCCATAATAGGTAGGTATGGTGGCTGTTTTGAGGAAGATATAAGGAGGTTTATGTGTGATAGAGCGTATCGTATCACAGGGTTTGGATGCACCGGCGAAGTTTGCACCAACTCTCAAGGTGAGAAAGGGCAATGCACGGTACCGAAGAGACTAGCAATGTCGGAAAGGTAAAAGTGCGTATAATCCATGGACGCAACATTAGTCAAAAGAACTCATATACTTATTGCAAAAATTTAGAAGTCATCAAAAATCAAGTACTACGCGCATGCTCCTAGGGGGATAGATTGGTAGGAAAAGACCATCGCTCGTCCCCGACCGCCACTCATAAGGATGCACAAGCCAGGTACACTTCATGTTTCAAATTTGTTACACAACTTTAACCATACGTGCATGCTACAGGACTTGCTAAATTCAACACAAGCATTCTTTAAATTCATAATCACCCAACTAGCATGACTTTAATATCACTACCTCCTTATCTCAAAACAATTATCAAGTATCAAATTGATCATAGCATCCAATTCACTTCCTATGATAGTTTTTATTATACCCAACTTGGATGCCTACCATTCTAGGACCAATTTTATAACCATAGCAAATACCATGCTGTTCTAAAAGAATCTCAAAAAGATATAAGTGGAGCAAGAGAGACTAGCAATTTCTACAAAATTAAGTCACCACCATGCTCTAAAAGATATAAGTGAAGCACTAGAGCAAAAACTATCAAGCTCAAAAGATATAAGTGAAGCACATAGAGTATTCTAGCAAATTATAATCAAGTAGGCTTCTCCCAAAAGGTTTGTACAGCAAGGATGATTGTGGTAAACTTAAAAGCAAAGACTAATATAATACACGACGCTCCAAGCAAAACACATATCATGTGGCGAATAAAAATATAGCTCCAAGTAAAGTTACCAATGAACGAAGACGAAAGAGGGGATGCCTTCCCGGGGCATCCCCAAGGTTTGGCTTTTGGCTATCCTTGAATATCTTGGGGTGCCTGGGGCATCCCCAAGCTTAGGCTCTTGCCACTCCTTATTCCATTGTCCATAAAAGCTTTACCCAAAACTTGAAAACTTCACAACACAAAACTCAACAGGAAATCTTATAAGCTTCGTTAGTGAAACAAAACAAAACCACCACATAAGGTACTGTAATGAACTCATTCTTTATTTATTTTGGTGTTAAACCTACTGTAATCCAAATTCTCTATGGTTTATAAACTAATTTACTAGACATAGATGCATCGAAATAAGCAAACAACACACGAAAAACAGAATCTGTCAAAAACAGAATAGTCTGTAGCAATCTGTAACTAACGTAAACTTATGGAACCCTAAAATTCCTACCAAAATAGGAAGTCCTGGAAAATTTGTCTATTCATCATCATCAAAAAGAATCAATGCAAAATAAAGTTTCTGTGATTTAACAAAACTAAATTCGTGCGTGCAAAGTTTCTGTTTTCAGCAGAATCAAATCAACTATCATTATAGGTTATCCTATAGGTTCTACTTGGCACAAACACTAATTAAAAGATAAAAACACATCTAAACAGAGGGTATATGCAAGATTTATTACTAAACAGGAAGAAAAACAAAAAACACAAACAAAATTGGGTTGCCTCCCAACTAGCGCTATTGTTTAACGCCCCTAGCTAGGCATAAAAGCGAAGATAGATCTAAAGAGTACCATCTTTGGCACTAAATTCATAAGTAGCCCGCATGATAGATTCATAAGGTAATTTGACTGTCTTTTTTGGAAACTTCTCCATGCCTTTCTTTAATGGAAATTGGAATCTAATATTCCCTTCCTTCATATCTATAATCGCGCCAATCGTTCTAAGGAAAGGTCTACCAAGAATAATAGGGCAAGAAAGATTGCAATCTATATCAAGAATGATAAAATCTACGGGCACCAAATTTCTATTTGCAACAATGAGAATATCATTGATCCTTCCCATTGGCTTATTAATGGTGGAATCCGCAAGGTGCAAATTTAAAGAGCAATCATCAAGATCGGAAACCTAGAATATCACATAAAGTTTTTGGAATCGTGGAAACACTAGCACCCAAATCACACAAAGCAAAACAATCATGATCTTTAATTCTAATCTTTATAGTAGGTTCCCACTCATCAATAAGTTTTCTAGGTATAGAAACTTCCAAATTAAGTTTTTCATCATAAGATTGCATCAAGGCATCAACAATGTGTTTGGTAAAAGCTTTATTTTGACTATAAGCATGAGGAGAATTAACAACGGATTGCAACAAGGAAATACAACCTTCTAAAGAACAATTATCATAATCAAATTCCTTGAAATTCGAGATAGTGGGTTCAATGCTATTTAAAGTTGTGACCTCTCCAATCCCACTTTTACCGAATTTAGCATCAAGATCTAAAAACTCCGTATTCTTGGGATGACTTCTAGGTAAAGTTGACTCATCATCACTCCCATAATTATCAAGATTCATATTGCAAAACATAGATCTAATAGGAGACGCATCAATAACTTTAATATCTTCATCATTATTTTCATGGAAACTAGAAGAACACACTTTTATAAAGCAATCTTTCTTTGCACGCAATCTAGCGGTTCTTTCCTTGCACTCATCAATGGAAATTCTCATGGCTTTGAGAGACTCATTGATATCATGCTTAGGAGGAGACGATCTAAGTTTAAGAGAATCAACATCAAGCGAAAGTCTATCAACGTTCCTAGCCAAATCATCAACTTTGAGCAATTTTTCTTCAAGCCAAGCATTAAAATTCTTTTGAGAAATCATAAATTCTTTCACACTATTCTCAAAATTAGAGGGAATCTTATTAAAATTACCATAAGCATTATTGTAGGAATTTCCATAATTATTAGAGGAATTACTAGGGAACGGTCTAGCATTAAAGTTTCCTCTATAAGCATTGTTTCCAAAACTATTCCTACCAATAAAATTCACATCCATAGATTCATTATTATTCTCAATCAAAGTAGACAAAGGCATATCATCAGGATCAAGAGGAGTATTTTTAGTAGCAAATAATTTCATAAGTTCATCCATCTTTCCACTCAAAACATAGGTTTCTTCTATAGCATCCACTTTTTTACTAGAAGATCTTTCGGTGTGCCATTGAGAATAATTAGCCATAATATTATCAAGAAGTTTTGTAGCATCGCCTAACGTGATTTCCATAAACGTGCCTCCGGCGGCTTTATCTAAGAGATTTCTAGAAGCAAAGTTCAAACCACCATAATTTTTTTGTATGATCATCCATAAATTCAAACCATGAGTAGGGCAATTGCGAAGCATCCATTTCATTCTTTCCCAAGATTGGGCAACATGCTCATGATCAAGTTGTTTAAAACTCATGATATCGTTCCTAAGAGTAATAATCTTATCGGGAGGAAAATACTTAGAGATAAAAGCATCTTTGCACTTGTTCCAAGAATCAATACTATTTTTGGGCAAAGACGAGAACCAAACTTTAGCACGATCTCTAAGTGAAAACGGAAATAACTTCAATTTGACAATATTGTTATCCGTATCTTTCTTCTTTTGCATATCACACAAATCAACAAAGTTGTTTAGATGAGTAGCGACATCTTCACTAGGAAGGCCGGCGAATTGATCTTTCATAACAAGATTCAGCAAAGAAGTATTGATTTCACAAGACTCAACATCATTAAGAGGAGCAACCGGAGTACCAAGGAAATCATTATTATTAGTATTTGAGAAATCACACAATTTGGTATTATCTTGCGCCATGGCAACAAGTAATCCAACACACAAGAAAACAGAAAAAGGCAAGCGAAAAGAGAGGAGGAGACTGGGAAATAGAGGGCGAATAAAATGGAAAGGGTGAAGTGGGGGAGAGGAAAACGAGAGGCAAATGGCAAATAATGTAAATGCGAGGAAGATAGGTTTGTGATGGGTACTTGTTATGTCTTGACTTGAGCGAAGACCTCCCCGGCAACGGCGCCAGAAATCCGTCTTGCTACGTCTTGAGCTTGTGTTGGTTTTCCTTGAAGAGGAAAGGGTGATGCAGTAATAGTAGCGTAAGTATTTCCCTCAGTTTTTGAGAACCAAGGTATCAATCCAGTAGGAGGCTCCTCAAAAGTCCCACGCACCTACAGAAACAAACAAAGAACTCGCAACCAACGCAATAAAGGGGTCGTCAATCCCTTCACGGCCACTTGCGAAAGTGAGATCTAATAAAGATAGTATGATAAGATAAATATATTTTTGGTATTTTATAATATAGATGCAAAAAGTAAATATGCAAATAAAGGTAGATTGGAAGCAAATATGATAAGAGATAGACCCGGGAGCCATAGGTTTCACTAGTGGCTTCTCTCAAGATAGCATAAGTATTACGGTGGGTGAACAAATTATTGTCGAGCAATTGATAGAAAAGCAAATAATTATGAGATTATCTAGGCATGATCATGTATATACGCATCACGTCCGTAACAAGTAGACTGACTCCTGCCTGCATCTACTACTATTACTCCACACATCGACCGACTCCTGCCTGCATCTAGAGTATTAAGTTCACAAGAACAGAGTAACGCATTAAGCAAGATGACATGATGTAGAGGGATAAACTCAAGCAATATAATATAAACCCCATCTTGTTATCCTCGATGGCAACAATACAATACGTTCCTTGCAACCCTTTCTGTCACTGGGTAAAGACACCGCAAGATTGAACCCAAAGCTAAGCACTTCTCCGATGGCTAGAAAGATCAATCTAGTAGGCCAAACCAAACTGATAATTCAAAGAGACTTGCAAAGATAACTCAATCATACATAAAAGAATTCAGAGAAGATTCAAATATTATTCATAGATAAACTTGATCATAAACCCACAATTCATCGGATCTCTACAAACACACCGCAAAAAGAGTTTACATCGAATAGATCTCCACAAGAGAGGGGAGAACATTGTATTGAGATCCAAAAAGAGAGAAGAAGCCATCTAGCTAATAACTATGGACGCGTAGGTCTGTGGTAAACTACTCACAACTCATCGGAGGAGCAAGGATGTTGATGTAGAAGCCCTCCATGGTCGATTCCCCCTCCGGCAGAGTGCCGGCGAAGGCTCCAAGATGAGATCTCACGGATACAAAAGGTTATGGTGGTGGAAATTGTGTTTCGTTGGCTCGCTGGATGTTTTCGGGGTACGTAGGCTTATATAGGAGGAAGAAGTACGTCGGTGGACGCTCGAGGGGCCCACGAAACAGGGGGGCCTGCCCTATAGGGGGGGGCGCCCTCCTATCTCGTGGAAGCTTTGGCTGCTTCTTGACTTGCACTCCAAGTCCTCTGGATCATGTTCGTTCCGAAAATCACGCACCCGAAGGTCTCATTCCGTTTGGACTCCGTTTGATATTTCTTTTCTTCGAAATACTGAAATAGGCAAAAACAGCAATACGGGCTGGGCCTCCGGTTAGTAGGTTAGTCCCAAAAATGATATAAATGTGTAAAATAAAGCCCATAAACATCCAAAAGGGGTAATATAATAGCATGGAACAATCAAAAATTATAGATACGTTGGAGACGTATCACTTGTAGGAGCCCCCTGGCTTGTCGGCAACCGCCAAGGCCCGGCAAGCGGCCCACCCGGCAACCTCCTTGCTGGGGTCGCTTGCCTTGGCCTTCTTGGTAGTGCCGGTGTCATCGGGCCCCTTGATAGCAAGCACAGTCTTGCCCTTGCGCTTCTTGTTGTGGCGCCAACCCTTCTTTCCCGGGGTGGCGGTGTCATCCGTGGAGTCGGTTTCCGTGCCGGCATCCGCGCCGGGGTACTTCCTCCCCTCTTTAGCTCGAGCGCACCGATTAGCCAGAACATAAAGCTCGACCACATCCTTGACCTTGTTCATCGCCAGCTCCTCACGCATCTTGCGGTTGCGCACATTCTGATGGAATGCACTGATCACAATGGCAGGATGAACATCTAGAATGTTGTACTACACTCGGCTGAACCTTTGGATGTACTTGCGCAAGTTTTCTCCTTCCTTCTGGGGGATGATATGCAAATCGCTCGCCTGGCCATGAGCTTGGTGGCCTCAAGTAAAGGTGCCAACAAACTCATGACACAGATCGGACCATGAAGAAATGGAGTCCACCGGCAAGTGCATCAACCATGACATAACATTGGGCTTGAGTGCCGGGAAGTAATTGGCAAGCACCTTATCGTTGCGAGCCCCAGCATCTTGCATCGCGATGGGGTAGATACCGAAGAACTCCGACGGGTGAGTCTAGCCATTGTACTTCTCGCCAACGTCGGGCTTGAAAATGCGGTGGGAGGGCCACTGTAACTGCCGCAGCTCACGGGTGAAGGCCGAACAGCCCACCTCATAGGGTAGGCCACCGTAGCCTTCTAGCGCTGGGTGGTCCATAGTGGGCCCCGCTCGCCTGTTCGATTGGTGGTGCACATCGCATCGGCGCTCGATGGTGGTTCAAGCGTCTTCATGAGCTCGCTCCCGAAGGACTTGACGTTGATCGCGGTGGGCTCGCAGGTCGGACGATGCTATGGAGATATCGTCATGAGCGTCGTCGCGACAGATCGACACCCGCGGTGGCTGGTGTGGAGGAGGGGAGTGCACCGTGGCCGCATCGCCTCTAGCCCGTCCACCGCTGGCGTGCGGTGGCCCGACAGAGTGACGGCCTACTGGCCCTGCCAGTTGCAACTCATCTTTGTTGGCGATGCCGACGAGGCTCTGGACGGTGGCCCTCCATTCGTGGAGCTTCTCCGCAGCGGGAGGAAAATTGAGGAGCAGTTGCGCGCTTGCTAGGGCTTCTGCTGGTGTGGGCGGCGGTGAAAGCTGCATGGACCATGATGCGCTTCGACTTCTAACTACGTTAGAAGGAGCTCCATCACGGCCCTGCGCCCGTCCGCCACCTCCGCCAACACCTCAGCACGCATGCTGGCCCTTCTCGTCACGTGAAGGGTGCACGAGACACTTCCCAGGGCGGCACCCAGGGTCACCAGCAGGGCGGCACTGCTCATCGCGCACGACCTGAGAAGAGAGCGCCGTGGGCGCCGGTGTTGGCATCTTGGAGGTTGCCGCACCGCCGTCTGGCGGCACGATGACGCCCCTGGAGGGCCCTGCGCCGCCTGCGGGGGGCCCAACTCCGTCTCTGGAGTTCACGTTGTGTGGCTCGTCGCCTGGCGCACAAACGACGTCGCTCACCAGGCCCGGACTGCCAGGGTGATATGGATGTTCGCGGGCTACGCCACGGGTTCTCTTCGCGGCTGGCCCGCTACTGGTCCGCACCGGTACATGTAGTCTGGTCCCAGACGAACCGAACGCCGTGGTCGTCTTCTTCTTGGGAGCCATGGCGATGAAGAGCTGTGCTACTAGCTGCTAAATCAGATGCTCACTACTGCGCCCCCTACCTGGCGCGCCAAAGATGTCGGTGGGAAACGACACCTATGGGATCACAAGAATCCCTACTACGGTTGCGGAGCGCTGAGTGGCGAGGAGAGCAGGATCAGCAGTCTGTACAAGCACACGGGTCGTTTACCCAGCTTCGGGCCGCAGAGATGCGTAATACCCTAGTCCTGCTTGGATGTGTGTATTTGTGTTCTTGAGGTTCTTGAACAAGCTACAATGGGCGTAACTTGTCCAAAAGTCTGAATCCTTCTCCTGGATGCCTCGAGGCTCCTTTTATAGGCAAGGGGATCGCCACAGTGGCACACAGGAGGTGGCATCGGGGTACTGTGATTAAGCCTATCCCTTGCCATTACGGGACAAAGTGCATTTAATGCGCCCCTGACGTGTCCCCTTCACTTTACCGCCGCTTCGCTCTGCCTTGACACGCGCCTGGGCCAGTGAGGCAGTGGTGCCATGTAGGCTGGAAGGCTGCTGAGGTGGCGTGGTGGTAGGGCTTTCATGAAGATTTGCATGCCACCACGTAGGCATGCGTTGAGTTGGCCGAGAAGCCTTGTGCTGACATGCAGGTGCCTGCCCAGCTGGTGGGCTGGCAGCTGCATGGGAGCAGTGGCAGAAACCTGGCGGGTGTGGGCCTGGCCATGGCCTCGCGGATGTCCTCGGCAAGGGCTCTATCGGAGCCCCAGCAAGGGTCTTGCAGCGGTGTTGCGGTCGTCCCCGGCAAGGATCTTTCCAGGGGTCTTGTGGGTTTCCTCGGTGAGGGTCTCGCCGAGGTTCATCGTCTTCTTCTCTTCTGATTTGAAGTGTTGTTCTTGTCTTCACAAAGATCTGCATGCCATCACGGAGGCGCCTCCCGAGCCTTGGTCCCAACGCGGTTGGCGGCGTTGGAGGAACTGGGGCTCAAGGGTGGCATGCCCTACTGGCATCAGGTACGCTGCCCCGGCAAGGGCCTTGCCGGGGCCGTGGGGGCTGCCCCGGCAAGGACCTTGCTGGGGGAAACCACTTCGCCTTCTAGCTCTTTATGCTTTTGTCTTGGCGTTGCTCTGATTCTGTATTTCCGACCTGCTTAAGCGTGGTCGTGGGCGTGGCTCTGACTGCTCGTGCACAAATAAGGGGTACAAAGGAGTGCCCCTACTTTAGTACACCGACACCCGTATTCCTCCTAAGATCAAAATTTTCATGTGGCAAGCTTTCCGTCGTAAACTACCTATGGCTGATCAAATTAGGAAGAGGAACGGTCCGGGCTCTGATAGATGCTCATTATGTGGGGCATTTGAAAACACCGAGCACATATTTTTTCATTACTCGCTGGCCAAATTTCTTTGGAGTTGTATTAGACATTGGCTTCATGTTAATTGGAATCCCTCTTCCTTCTAGGACCTGCGACGCTGTGTTAATGTTTTATCCGGTCAGACTAAGAGGTTGTTTTGGGTTGGTTGGGCAGCGATCTGTTGGTCGCTGTGGACTACTAGGAACAAGTTCACTATTGAGCACATTTTTCCGGCTAACCCTGTGAGTTGCTTATTTAAAGCCAATGTCTTATTGCAGCAGTGGAGATTATTGACTAAGGAGGTGGACCTAGAGGCGTTCGACGACATGTTATCTAAGATGCGGTCTACGGCTTCTTCCCTGCTGCGGCGATTCAGGAGGAAGGCTTAATCTCCTGCTCTTTTGGTTTCAAGGCTGGCCTGTGTACCATGATTGGCTGGGTTGCCATGTATTCGTACTTCTTAACTGTTTCTCTGCTTCTGTGATGATTGGATGGTTGTGATGTGACTCTTCCTGTTGGCGTTATTTATAAAGTCGGGCGTATGCCTTTTCTCTATAAAAAAACAACACACGAAAAACAGAATCTGTCAAAAACAGAACAGTCTGTAGAAATATGTAACTTTCAAATACTTCTGGAACTCTAAAAATCCTACAAAAATAGGAAGTCCTGTAAAATTTTCCTATTGATCTACAGAAAAAGTTTTTGCAAAAGCACGTTTCTGTGATTTACTAAAATTATTTTGGTGCACGCAAAAGTTTTTGCTTTTCAGCAGAATCAAATTAACTATCACCGTAGGTTATCCTGTAGGTTCTACTTGGCACAAACACTAATTAAAACATGAAAACACATCTAAACAGAAGCTAGATGAAATATTTATTACTAAACAGAAGCAAAAGCAAAGAAACAAAAATAAAATTGGGTTGCCTCCCAACTAGCGCTATCGTTTAACGCCCCTAGCAAGGCATAAAAGCGAGAATAGATCTATGTAGTGCCATCTTTGGCATTCAATTCATAAGTAGATCGCATGATAGATTCATAAGGTAATTTAACTTTCTTTCTTGGAAAGTGTTACATGCCTTTCCTTAATGGAAATTGGAATCTAATATTCCCATCCTTCATATCAATAATTGCACCAATCGTTCTAAGGAAAGGTCTACCAAGAATAATAGGACATGAAAGATTGCAATCTATATCAAGAACAATAAAATCTATGGGTACATAAATCCTATTTGCAACAATAAGATCCTCATTGATCCTTACCATAGGTTTCTTAATGGTAGAATTCGCAAGGTGCAAGTTTAAAGAGCAATCATCAAAATCATGGAAACCTAGCACATCACATAAAGTTTTCGGAATCATGGAAACACTAGCACCCAAATCACACAAAGCATAGCACTCATGATCTTTAATTTTAATCTTTATAGTAGGTTCCCACTCATCATAAATTTTTCTAGGTATAGAAACTTCCAAATTAAGTTTTTCCTCATAAGATTGCATCAAGGCATCAACAATATGTTTGGTAAAAGCTTTATTTTGACTATAAGCATGAGGAGAATTCAACACGGATTGCAACAAGGAAATACAATCTATTAAAGAACAATTATCATAATTAAATTCCTTGAACTCCATAATAGTGGGTTCAATGCTATGTAAAATCTTCACCTCTCCAATTCCACTTTTACCAAATTTAGCATCAAGATCTAAAAACTCTGAATTATTGGGACACCTTTTAACTAAAGTTGACTCATCTCCAGTCCCATCATTATCAAGATTCATATTGCAAAACAAGGATTTAATAGGGGATACATTAATAACTTTTAGATCTTCATCATTATTTTCATGGAAACTAGAAGAACGCGCTTTTACAAAGCAATCTTTCTTACCACGCAACCTAGCGGTTCTTTCTTTGCACTCATCAATGCAAATTCCCATGGCTTTGAGAGACTCATTGATATCATGCTTAGGTGGAATAGATCTAAGTTTCAAAGAATCAACATCAAGAGAAAGTCTATTAACGTTCCTAGCCAATTCATCAACTTTAAGCAATTTTTCTTCAAGCAAAACATTAAAATTCTTTTGAGAGATCATAAATTCTTTAACGCTATTCTAAAAATCAGAGGGCATATTATTAAAATTTTCATAAGAGTTGTTGTAGAAATTACCATAATTATTAGAGGAATTACTAGGAAATGGTCTAGGATTAAAGTTTCCTCTATAAGCATTGTTACCAAAATTATTCCTACCAACAAAATTCACATCCATAGATTCATTATTATTCTCAATGAAAGTAGACAAAGGCATATCATTAGTATCAATAGGAGCACTCTTAGTAGCAAACAATTTCATAAGTTCATCCATCTTTCCACTCAAAAGATTAATTTCTTCTATAGCATGCACTTTTATACTAGTAGATCTTTCGGTGTGCCATTGAGAATAATTAGCCATAATGTTATCAAGGAGTTTAGTAGCTTCTCCTAAGGTGATTTCCATAAAAGTGCCTCCCGCGGCCGAATCTAAAAGATTTCTAGAAGCAAAATTCAATCCGGCATAAAATTTTTGTATGATCATCCATAAGGTCAAACCATGAGTAGTGCAATTGCTAATCATTAATTTCATTCTTTCACAAGATTGGGTAACATGCTCATGATCAAGTTGTTTAAAATTCATAATATCATTCCTAAGAGAGATGATCTTAGTGGGAGGAAAATACTTAGAGATAAAAGCATCTTTGCACTTATTCCAAGAATCAATACTATTCTTAGGCAAAGACGAAAACCAAGTTTTAGCACGATCTCTAAGTGAAAACGGAAATAACTTCAATTTAATAATATCATTATCCGTATCTTTCTTCTTTTGCATATCACACAAATAAACAAAGTTGTTTAGATGAGTAGCGGCATCTTCACTTGAAAGGCCAGAGAATTGATCTTTCATAACAAGATTCAACAAAGCAGCATTGATTTCACAAGATTCAACATCATTAAGAGGAGCAATCAGAGTGCTAAGGAAATAATTATTATTGGTATTGGGAAAGTCACACAATTTGGTATTATCTTGCGCCATCGTGACAAACAATCCAACACACAAGAACACAAAAAGGCAAGCGAGAGATAGAGAAGATTGGGAAAGAGAGGGCGAATAAAACGACAAGGGTGAAGTGGGGGAGAGTAATACGAGAGGAAAATGGCAAATAATGTAATGTGAGGGAGATGAGTTTGTGATGGGTACTTGGTATGTCTTGACTTGAGTGAAGACCTCCCCGACAACGGCGCCAGAAATCCTTCTTGCTACCTCTTGAGTATGCGTTGGTTTTTCCCTTGAAGAGGAAAGGGTGATGCAGCAAAGTAGCGTAAGTATTTCCCTCAGTTTTTGAGAACCAAGGTATCAATTCAGTAGGAGGCTCCTCAAAAGTCCCACACACCTACACAAACAAACAAGAACCTCGCAACCAACACGATAAAGGGGTTGTCAATCCCTTCAGGGTAACTTGCGAAAGTGAGATCTGATAGAAATAATAAGATAAGATATATATTTTTGGTATTTTTATGATATAGATTGGAAAGTAAAAGATGCAAATAAAAGTAGATGAAAACTCATATGATAAAAGATAGTCCCGGGGCCCATAGGTTTCACTAGTGGCTTCTCTCAAGATAGCATAAGTATTACGGTGGGTGAACAAATTATTGTCGAGCAATTGATAGAAAATTGCATAGTTATGTGATTATCTTGGCATGATCATGTATATAGGCATAACGTACATGACAAGTAGATCGAAACGATTATGCATCTACTACTATTACTCCACACCTCGACCGGCTCCTGCCTGCATCTAGAGTATTTAGTTCAAGAAGAATAGAGTAACACATTAAGAATGATGAAATGATGTAGAGGGATAAACTCATGCAATATTATATAAACCCCATATTTTTATCCTCGATGGCAACAGTACAATACGTGCCTTGCTGCCCTTGCTGTCATTGGGAAAGGACACGGAAGATTGAACCCAAAGCTAAGCACTTCTCCCATTGCAAGAAACATCAATCTAGTAGGCCAAACCAAACTGATAACTCGAAGAGACTTGCAAAGATAACTTAATCACACATAAAAGAATGCAAAGGAGATTCAAATATTTCTCATAGATAAACTTGATCATAAACCCACAATTCATCGGATCTCGACAAACACACCGCAAAAAGTGTTACATCGAATAGATCTCCAAGAATATCAAGGAGAACTTTGTATTGAGATTCAAAGAGAGCAAAGAAGCCATCTAGCTAATAACTATGGACCCGAAGGTCTGTGGTAAACTACTCACAACTCATCGGAGAGGCCTTGGAGATGATGTAGAGGCCCTCCATGGTCGATTCCCCCTCCGGCGGAGCGCTGGCGAAGGCTCCAAGATGGGATCTCGTGGATACAGAAGGTTGCGGTGGTGGAATTATGTTTTCATGGTGCTCCCCGATGTTTTCAGGGTACGGGAGTATATATAGGCGAAGGAAGTACGTCGGTGGAGCAATGAGGGACCCACGAGGGTGGGGGCGCGTCGGGCACCCTCGTGGCTGCCTTGTTTGTGGCTTGACGTCCACTCCAAGTCTCCTAGTTTGCATTTCTTCAAAAAAGATCGCTCCCAAAGGTTTCATCCCGTTTGGACTCTGTTTGATATTCCTTTTCTTCGAAACACTAAAATAGGCAAAAAAAATAGCAATTCGGGCTGGGCCTCCGGTTAGTAGGTTAGTCCCAAAAATGATATAAAAGTGTAGAGTAAAGCCCATAAACATCCAAAACAGGTCATATAATAGCATGGAGCAATCAAAAATTATAGATACGTTGGAGATGTATCAAGCATCCCCAAGCTTAATTCCTGCTCGTCCTCGAGTAGGTAAATGATAAAACCAGAATTTTTGATGTGGAATGCTACCTAGCATATTTCTGAATGTAATTTTCTTTATTGTGGCATGGATGTTCAGATCCAAATGATTCAAAATAAAAGTTCATATTGACACGATAAACAATAATACTTCAAGCATACTAACAAAGCAATCATGTCTTCTCAAAATAGCATGGCTAAAAAAAGTTAACCCTACAAAATCATATAGCCTGGCTATGCTCTATCTTCATCACATAAAGTATTTAATCATGCACAACCCTGATGACAAGCCAAGCAATTGTTTCATACTTTAGTATTCTCAAACTTTTTCAACTTTCACGCAATATATGAGCGTGAGCGATGGACATAACACTATATGTGGAATAGAATGGTGGTTGTGGAGAAGACAAAAAAGGAGAAGATAGTCTCACATCAACTAGGCGTATCAATGGGCTATGGAGATGCCCATTAATAGATATCAATGTGAGTGAGTAGGATTGCCATGCAACGGATGCACTAGAGCCATAAATGTATGAAAGCTCAATAGAAGAAACTAAGTGGGTGTGCATCCAATTTGCTTGCTCACAAAGACTTAGGGCATTTTGAGGAAGCCCATCATTGGAATATACAAGCTAAGTTCTATAATGAAAAATTTCCACTAGTATATGAAAGTGACAACATAGAAGACTCTCTATCATGAAGATCATGCTGCTACTTTGGAACACAAGTGTGGTAAAAAGGATAGTAGCATTGTCCCTTCTCTCTTTTTCTCTCATTTTTTTTATTTGGCCTTTCTCTTTTTTTGTAAAGTCCGAAGTCTCATCCCGACTTGTGGGGGAATCATAGTCTCCATCATCCTTTCCTCACTTGGGACAATGCTTTAATAATGAAGATCATCACACTTTTATTTACTTACAACTCAAGATTACAACTCGATACTTAGAACAAAATATGACTCTATATGAATGCCTCTGGCGGTGTACCGGGGTATGCAATGAATCAAGAGTGACATGTATGGAATTATGGAGGTGGCTTTGCCACAAATACGATGTCAACTACATGATCAGTCAAAGAGCAATATGACAATGATGATGCGTGTCATAATAAACGGAACGGTGGAAAGTTGCATGGCAATATATCTCGGAATGGCTATGGAAATGACATAATAGGTAGGTATGGTGGCTATTTTGAGGAAGGTATATGGTGGGTGTATGGTACCGGCGAATGTTGTGCGGTACTAGAGAGGCTAGCAGTGGTGGAAGGGTGAGAGAGTGTATAATCCATGGACTCAACATTACTCATAAAGAACTCACATACTTATTGCAAAAATCTATCAGTCATGGAAACAAACTACTACGCGCATGCTCCTAGGGGAAGGGTTGGTAGGAGTTAACCATCGCGCGATCCTGACCTCCACACAAAGGAAGACAATCAAAAAATAAATCATGCTCCGACTTCATCACATAACGGTTCACCATACGTGCATGCTATGTTCAGAAACGAGGTGTTACCTTGAGATTGTGGAAGTCGTCGCTGACCCGGATGGAGATCTTGCTGGGTGTGTAGCTCTCGTCCAGCTTAAAATCCACGTAGAGCACAACAAGCCAAAACCCCCCATCAACAAACAAATTCAGAAACAGAAAAAGGACCACACGCCATCCAAACCAAATCGAGCGGGAGTAGCTCGCTGACTTAAAGCGCTCACCTGCAGTTGCACCTTCTTCTGGAACTGGGTGTTGACCAGGTGCGGTCCGACCTGACAAAAATAAAATCCACCACCGACGGCGGCTCGGCTCAGACTGTGATTCCGCGAGACATAACGAGTAGAGATTTCGACGGGGAGGATGGGTGCGGGGCACTGACTGCCAGTAGGTGTTGAGGCTGTCATCGCGGATGGAGGCGACGCCGTTGCCGGGCTTGCAGGAGCTGACGCTCCAGGCCGCCATCTTGGCCATCTCCCGCATATCGCCCTCCACCGTCAGCTCCGGGCATCCCTTCAGCCGCCCCGCCGTCGGCGCCACCAGCGGCACGAGAAGGGGAGCGGCGGGCGCGCGGCCGCCAGCGTGGCGCACGTGGCGAGGGGCATGGGGGTGGACGGACGGAGGAGAGGAGGTGGAAGGGAGGCCGGCGGCGAGTGGGTTGGGAGAGGAGAGGAGGTTGGGGATAAGGATCGGGCTGCATGGATTTTTTTTGAGACAGACGGGGGTGGGCGGTGTGGGACGGTTGGTGGGGTGGGAGGTGGTGGTGGGGTGGACACGCTTAGTAGTAGCATGGGGGTCTTACCTGTGCTACTACTACTTACTTAGTAGTAGCGCCGGTTTTATACCCCTCGCTACTACTATGGCCTATCCCATGAGCATTGTTGGAGACCATTTAGTAGCAGCGCGGGTTTATACCCCTCGCTACTACTATCAACTTAGTAGCGCGGTTTTTATACCCCTCGCTACTACTAATTAGCAGTAGCGCGCATTTTTAAACCGCGCTACTGATAAACTTCTGTATAAGGTTTTCCCTAGTAGTGATATATCTCGGAATGGCTATGGAAATGCCATAATAGGTATGTATGGTACCCATTTTGAGGAAGGTATATGGTGGGTGTATGGTACCAGCATAAGTTGCACGGCACAAGAGAGGCTAGAAATGGTGGAAGGGTGAGAGTGTGTATAATCCATCGACTCAACATTAGTCATAAAGAACTCACATACTTATTGCAAAAATCTACATGTCATTGAAAACAAAGTACTACGCGCATGCTCCTAGGGGGATAGATTGGTAGGAAAAGACCATCGCTCGTCCCCGACCGCCACTCATAAGGAAGACAATCAATAAATAAATTATGCTCCAACTTCATCACAAAGTGGTTCACCATACGTGCATGCTACGGGAATCACAAACTTCAACACAAGTATTCTTTAAATTCACAATTACCTCACTAGCATGACTCTAATATCACCATCCTCATATCTCAAAACAATTATCAAGCATCAAATTTATCATAGCATCCAATTCACTTTCTATGATTAATAATTTCAACCAACGGTTCAAAACAGAATTCAATAAAATTTCCCACATTTTGATGGGATCCGAAATATTTTTATCCTGAAAATTCTAGTCAGATTAAATACAATTTCAATATAAATTTGTATTACGTAAAAATCCAACGAAACATTGCGCGCGCAACAATTAATGAATTTAAAATTTTCAAAATCCAAAAAATATATTTTATAAAGTAATTACGTGTTTGGTGCATTTTTTATAGTTACTGCTCAGTTTTTATAATTACATCCCATTTATTATTTCTTAAAGCCCATTTTCTTGTTAAGCCTAATGCATCCCTCCTAGGAAAGATCTGCAGCCCAGCGGGGCGGAGAATAACAAGTTGACTTGCCTGGGTATTCCTCAAAAAAAAGTATATCTGGGCTAGCCATTTTCAGCTTGAAAAAATAATAATAACTGGGCTGGATATCTAGCCTGGGCTAGACGGGCCACAGCCCGCCTAGTTAATACCCTGCTCTACTCTGAACAACAACTAAAACATCGCTCAAGAAAAACTTTGCAGTGCTCACACCTCAAAAACACAAATACTGCTCGAGCTGCTTGGTCCCAGCTGTCGGCCGCTCCTTGTGCAATTCTCTTGTTTATTGACTACATAGGTTGACAATGGTGTGGGACCGTGATGTCAGGAAACCAGGAGGAAGCAAAAAAATTACAGTTGTATATAATAAGGAGGCACTTGCGTACGTGCGGCTATGGCCCTGGTGGGTCCCCACTGTCATCCTCTCCAAGTAAAGTCATCTCCTTATTCCTCATGTCCGTTGAACATGTTGACAATGCAAGACGGCGGCGCCACGGCGAGCACAAAATCTTGAAGGACGATGGAGAGGGCCTCGCGGGCCCTACGGATGGTCTGATACAACGCCTGTTGCTCATTCGGGAAGCCAGGATCATAGGGACACATGTCCGTGACGACATTGTCATTCGCTTGTTCACCAGTGCTCGTTGAGGAGACAGAGGTTGCAGCACAGGTCCTCCTGCACTGGTAGCGCTTCCGGCATTAGGGCGTCGAAGTGCGGCCGCACCTGCTCTATGGTAAACATGGCATGAACCGGCTTGGACAGTGGCGCCGGCTCCTTGTCGGAAGCTACGTCCATCGTCTGATTGTCGTCGCTTAGCTCGCCGAGCTCGTTGGCGAGCCAGCATGTCCGGCTGCTGGACCGACCCGCTGCCAAGCACGAGTCTGACTGCCCTGGCCCACCTAGACTGCCTCCCTTGCCCGCACATGCTTTTCGCCCGAAACGGTCAGCGTCGCCCGCCCCGCTTCTCGGTGCAGGCGATTGCTCCGCCTTCAAACAACACAAGTGCCGTCCGTCCATCCGTCTGTCCCCCACATTAATGATACGCAGTTGCGGAGGCGGCTACTCCTGCGCAACACGTCTGTCCCTCCGCCGCCCACCATTACTATATAAACTGCTGCGCCGGCTATAGCTGCAGTCATCCGCCTCCGTTCCCTTTCTCTTGTCCACACCACTACTGCCCACCATGGCTTCCTCGAGCTCCATCGCTCTTCGGGACGGGCAGACGATGAACCACAAGGAGATGGAAGCCATTGCTACCGACTGGCTGGCCGGTAAGCAGCCGGAGGATGACGATGTCCCAATGGAGAACATCATAGTCGATGATCCGGCGCCAACCCCTTCCTCCATCCCATCAATCGCCGGTGCACTGCACCATGACCATCGGCGAGGAATGTGCCCAATACATGGACATAGTGAGGCAGAAGCGTCATGAGCAGTTTCGGGAGGCGTAGGCCGACCCCGCCTACAACCACCATCTCCTCCAGGAGCACCTGCAGGCGAAGGAGCAGATCACCACGGAGAGGGCGGAGCAGGGGCGCAGCTCAACTCGTACCGCTCCGCCCGCGGGGGCTGCCTCAAGCACTGGCAGTATCGCATACCGGTGGCGGAGGCTGCGACCGCCTACAAAGAGGGCGATGAAGCAAGCGAGGTGCTGTTTGGCGAGACCAAGGACAAGGCAGAGGACAATACGGCTCCGATGAGTCCCCGCTTCGTTGGCGTCGACGAGGCCCTGGTCCGCCGAGGCCCCGCGGCACCAACAATGAGGTAGAGGACACCGCCGAAGCCCCGCCGCGCCGGCAACAAGGCGGGGGCCCTACTTCGTTGATGCCCCGCCCCGCCAACAACGAGGCAGAGGACATCGCTGGCTCAGCCGAGGCCCCACCCTGCCGATAATGAGGGGGAGGATTTCCCCCGCTCCGCCGAGGCACTGCCCCACTGGCAACGAGACAGAGGACATTGCCGGCTCTTCCAAGGCCTCGCCCCACCGGCACCGAGGCGGAGGCCCTACTCCGACGAGGCCCCGCCCCACCAACAAGGCAGAGGACATCGCTGGCTCAGCCGAGGCCCCACCCTGCCGGCAATGAGGGGGAGGATTTTCCCCGCTCAGCCGAGGTGCAGCCCCATCGGCAACGAGACAGAGCACATCACCGGCTCCGTCGAGGCCCCGCCCCGCTGCCAACAAGGCCGCGCCATACAGTAAACGAGGAAGAGTAGAACACGGTAGGTCGCCGCCGCTCGGGTCCAAGTAAGGCCACCATTGCTACCCTCCGGTTGAAGCCAAGCTAGGCGGGTTGACCATTGACGGTCGATTAGCTTCTTGGCGGTGACGTGGAGTCGGAGAGCTATGTTGGAGAAGGACACTGCTTCTACTTAACTGCTGGTGCAGTTGGCTGACTAACATGTGGGCCCAACAGGCATCTGGGCCACATGTTAGTTACACAACTGCATCTACAGTTAAGTCACTGAAGCTCAGTCTGCTGGAGAAGAAGCTTCTGTTCGGCTCAACCGGACACAGGTGGGTAGCTTCAGTTAATTAATTATACCTCCAGCGCACCCCTTTTTAGTTGAAGAATGTATGAAATGTAATGAAATCCGGCATGTTTATATGAAATCCGACCGTTTGTGAATGATTTTAGTTCGATTAGTTCAAATTCTTGTATCACTGGCATTACATGCAAAACAATATGTACTAGCATTATTCCCGGGGTGATCACCTCGTTTGCAGCAGTTTCACATGTACTCCTTCCGGTCCTTTTTAGTCTGTAGACAAGTTTTGTCTATAGTCAAAGTATCTCTACTTTGACCAATCTTATAGAAAAAAGTATGAACTTTCACAATGTGCGAAGTAAAAAGGAACAGAGGGAGTACAAAGAGTTTGAGCAGCTTTTTAGCGTTCCTGTACATTGCAATCAAACACATAGGCCTGGCAATTCATAGAGAACATTCAAAACAATCGATGATTATGCATCTCAGCGATTCACATGTTAGAGCCAATGTTTACTTCACAACTAAAGAATAAAGAAAAATCAATCGACACTGCTGACAGCAAAGGGCGTCCCATTTGAAAATATCAAACACATGTCTTCTTGCTAACATCAATGAGCAAAATTTGACAAGGTTGTCCCATTCCAAAATATCAAATGCCTACGATTGTGGAATGTGCAGGGTTTGCCATCAGTTCGGACATTGACATGGCACCTCGTGCTAAATAAACCATCTGTTCTTTTTGTGCAGTTCCACCAAAATCAACCAAATTCGCGCGTAGCTTTATGATTTCGCCCTTATATGTTGCAAAGCCTTGAACTTATTGGCACCTCCTTTCTTGTGGTGGAAATGAATGATTCAATGTATTCATGAACATTTTGCATAGTTCCCATTGAAATCAAGCTGAGCACCCCTGTTTGCACAAATACAAAAAAAGTGATTAGTATAAAGAAAACTGCACTATGAATTGACAGTTTAAACTTGCACTTACATGGTCCATGTACATCACACTTTAAAAAAATGGAACTCACCGGAAAGAATCCTAGAACAACATTGTACTTGTGCATCACAGCAACAAAATGGAGATCTTTCAGTCCTTCTAAGCTGAAGTTAGTTTGGTCTTGTGGGGAGTAATGTAACCATCCTTCAACTGCTCCTTTTGATGAGAAGATAGACAGGGCTTCTTCATCCTGGCATAATCGTAACTAGTCACTTCGCATACTCCATATCTTCTTCAGAGGAGGATGATCCTGTTGTGAAAATACAAGAGGACAACTAAATGCTAGCATCCCTGTTTGCTCGAAAAAAAGGAAAGGAAATATTTAAAACAACACAAATGAAGCACTTCTCAAGGACAATGCCACTTTCTCATGACAGTATCTAAACAGTAGCACAACACCAACAGAGATGACAAAGTTCAATCATATGGATGAAATCCGTGGGCGAGTACCAACCTTTGTCAGGAGGCTTATTGTGTAGAGCATATAGATCAAGCACTTCTCTGGAACCATCTGTTGCTATCTACTGTGGTTGCCATGCTTACTATATACTCCTCGATTAGTTTAATGTTTCCAACATCTTCTTGTGCAGTTCCACTAAAATATATGTTATCTTCAAAGAAGATCCCTGTTTGCACAACTATAGATAATTACATATTACATTAAGAGTGGCATAAAATCATTCGCAAAACAATTGCTCGTTCCAGCCATAGCAATAAATTAAGATGCAAGACTATATCATTACTTGTGTCATCACAGTTCCAGTGCTTCATTACAGCACCGGGACTTGATTTTTGTTTTTCTTCCGCTTGTTCTTCCCTTTCATCACTTGGTTCAATAATAGACAAGCTTCGCCTTCAATGTAAGATTGGGCATGTCAATTAGGGAGCACAAGTATAGCACTAAACAATAACATTAATTCTGATGAAAGTGGCAAAATACAGGCCAACATTTGTGAAATATCCTTATCTTACCTCAATGGGATATTACGGTGCACATACAGATTGGAAGTCTTGTCTCCATTTGTGCAGCTCACTAAAATCAAGCAACATTACCGTACAAGTAGAACAACATATGAAAGCACACTGCACAATCATGTGAAAGAAGGCTAGTACTTACCTCTCATGACGTGGAATTCAAACAACTCACAAGAAGAAGATCTGAACCAAATTTGCCAACACGGATAGGAAGTAAGATCTCCTCTTGTGCAGTTCCACTAAGATCAAGCAATCAAGCAACGTTGTCGGTGTGACATTTTGGTTGAACTGCACAAAACATTTTGGTTGAACTACAACAAAAGGTTACAATAGCAACGAGGTGAAGTAGATAACCCTGTTTACACAGAGGTGCAAAGGAAAACAACTAGTGGTTAATAACCATGGATGACACGGAAGCCAACAAAAAGAAGCATCTAACTTATCTAAATGGGAAAGAAAGCAAGACAGTATCATTTCTCAAATGGTGGCATTGATTAATATTAACAGAGAGATTATATTAACAATACAATTTGTTAAACATGTAATTTTCTTTTAACTGTGGCATTGCATCAATTTTCCAACGGCATTATTACAGGGTGTTTCTTTACAGGGACATTTTGGTGTAGGGACTAAAAAAACTCCATGTCAGTCCCATCTAAACCAAACAGGAGGGACTTTTAGGGACTAAAAGTGGGCATTTGGGACTAAAGAAAGAAGACCCTGAGGGAGAGTCTTTTTGGGACTTTTTCCAATAGCTGCCCCTACCCCCCATCGCACCTTGTCTCTATTAGTTCATTACTAGGGGTAACATGGTCATTTAGCATGTCATTTAATATACTCTAGTCCATGTTTAGTCCCTGGAACCAAGCAGGTAGGGACTAGGGAGTTTTTAACCAAACATGGCCTTAGATTAACAACAGCTAAAGAGTTGCACGTGATAGTGGACGCACCAGCACCATGTGCATCTACCGATGTATGAAGTGGTGATGCACAGTCTGTTGCAACAAAGAACAAACAACCAAGTGGCATACTGATGTTGGTCCCAGTTTTGTTATCTTTAGACACCTTTCCCTATGTGAGCATAACAAATCTAGTCCTGCTCAAACTCTACAGCCTTGTCCCCCAAAACAAGAGATCAGTTCATTACAGATGTGCGTACTGTGTTTGTCATTGTTTTCCCTTTTCGACCAATGTAGGTGCTGGATAGCCAGTCTGTACTAGTACTTTCCCCCTTACTTCCCTCTTTGAACAACGTCCTAGATTCATGCTATACAACTTTCCCCACTACTTTCCCCCATTCCTTTCCTCTTTGAACCACGTCTTAGATTCATGCTATACAACTTTCCCCACTACTTTCCCCACTTCCCTTCCTTTTTCAACCACGTCCTAGATTCATGCTATACAACTTTCCCCGCTACTTTCCCCCATTCCTTTCCTCTTTGATCCACATCTAGATTCATGCTATACGACTTTCCCTAGTACTTTCCTGTTTGATCCAACACCTAGATTCGAGTGCAGAAGCGGAAAAAGCCTACATGTAGCTAGAGCCATGCATGTGGAATAAGTAAATTATACCTTAAGGTTCTTGGGGTGTGGTTCGGTGGGCGACCGGAGGCCGTTCGGCCCACACTATGTACGGCGGCGAAGAAGAAGGGGTCGGAGGCCCTCCCGCGCCGCCGCTGGGTGAAAGAGAATATCTGCGCTGGTAGTGGATTCCCCCCATCGCCGATGGCGACAACGTTAAGCCTCCTTCCCTTCCCGGCGGACGGATCCCGCCGGCTCTTTGACTAGCAGTGAGGGAAGAGAGAGAGAGGCCAACGAAGTCTTGTTTAGATATGGAGAGGGTGAGAGAGTGTGAAGAGAGCAACTACAAGTGTTGACGCTCCAGCGTGTATATATATACTGGAGAGAGATTCTGAAGAGTGCAAACCCTAGAAAACAAGCGCCGAGGCTGCAGCGTATACATGATGAGGTGATTATATGGTCACTACGAGATCGTATAGCTCCGTATCCATCCATTTTGACCAGTCAAAGAATCCTCCTGGCACCGCCCCAGATCACTTTCTCTCTCTGTCATGCGGGGCCTTGCTACATCTTGAGCTTGCGTTGGTTTTCCTGGAAGAGGAAAGGGTGATGCAGCAATAGTAGCGTAAGTATTTCCCTCGGTTTTGAGAACCAAGGTATCAATCCAGTAGGAGGCTCCTCAAAAGTCCCATGCACCTACACAAACAAACAAAGAACTCGCAACCAACGCAATAAAGGGGTTGTCAATCCCTTCAAGGCCACTTGCGAAAGTGAGATCTGATAAAGATAGTATGATAAGATAAATATATTTTTGGTATTTTATGATATAGATTGGAAAAGTAAAGATGCAAATAAAAGTAGATTGAAAGCTTATATGATAAGAGATAGACCCGGGGGCCATAGGTTTCAGTAGTGGCTTCTCTCGAGAGCATAAGTATTACGATGGGTGAACAAATTACTGTCGAGAAATTGATAGAAAAGCGAATAATTATGAGATTATCTAGGCATGATCATGCATATGGGCATCACGTCCGTGACAAGTAGACCGACTCCTGCCTGCATCTACTACTATTACTCCACACATCGACCGCTATCCAGCATGGATCTAGAGTATTAAGTTCATAAATAACAGAGTAACGCATTAAGAAAGATGACATGATGTAGAGGGATAAACTCATGAGATATGATATAAACCCCATATTTTTATCCTCGATGGCAACAATACAATACGTGCCTTGCTGCCCCTGCTGTCACTGGGAAATGACACCGCAAGATTGAACCCAAAGCTAAGCACTTCTCCCATCACAAGAAAGATCAATCTAGTAGGCCAAACCAAACTGAGAATTCGAAGAGACTTGCAAAGATAACTTAATTACACATAAAAGAATTCAGAGGAGATTCAAATATTTCTCATAGATAAACTTGATCATAAACCCACAATTCATCGGATCTCGACAAACACACCGCAAAAAGAGTTACATCGAATAGATCTCCAAGAAGATCGAGGAGAACATGGTATTGAGATCCAAAAAGAGAGAAGAAGCCATCTAGCTAATAACTATGGACCCGAATGTCTGTGGTAAACTACTCACAACTCATCAGAGGGGCTATGGTGTTGATGTAGAAGCCCTCCATGGTCGATTCCCCCTCCGGCGGAGCGCCGACGAAGGCTCCAAGATGGGATCTTGCGGGTACAGAAGGTTACGGCAGTGGAAATAGTTTTTCGTGGTCACGTCTGATGTTCTCGGGGTACGTGGGTATATATAGGAGGAAGAAGTAGGTCGGCGGCTACCCGAGGGGCCCATGAGGTAGGGGGGCACGCCCAGTAGGGGTGGGCGCGCCCTCCACATTCGTGGCCGCCTCGGCTGTTTCTTGACTTGCACTCCAAGTCCTTTGGATCATGTTCGTTCCAAAAATCACGCTCCCGAAGGTTTCATTCCGTTTGGACTCCGTTTGATATTCCTTTTCTTCGAAACACTGAAATAGGCAAAAAACAGCAATACGGGTTGGGCCTCCGGTTAGTAGGTTAGTCCAAAAAATGATATAAATGTGTAAAGTAAAGCCCATAAACATCCAAAATGGGTAATATAATAGCATGGAATAATCAAAAATTATAGATACATTGGAGACGTATCAAGCATTCCCAAGCTTAATTCCTGCTCGTCCTCATGTAGGTAAATGATAAAAACAGAGTTTTTGATGTGGAATGCTACCTAGCATATTTCTCAATGTAATTTTATTTATTGTGGCATGAATGTTCAGACCCAAATGATTCAAAATAAAACTTCATATTGACATGAGAAATAGTAATACTTCAATCATACTTATCAAGCAATCATGTCTTCTCAAAATAACATGGCTAAAGAAAGTTATCCCTACAAAATCATATAGTCTGGTTGTTGCTCTATCTTCATCACACAAAGTATTTAATTATGGACAACCCCGATGACAAGCCAAGCAATTGTTTCATAATTTAGTAATCTCAAACTTTTTCAACTTTCACACAATACATGAGCGTGAGCCATGGACATAGCACTATATGTGGAATAGAATGGTGGTTGTGGAGAAGACAAAAAGGGAGAAGATAGTCTCACATCAACTAGGCGTATCAATGGGCTATGGAGATGCCCATTAATAGATATCAATCTGAGTGAGTAGGGATTGCCATGCAACGGATGCACTAGAGCTATAAATGTATGAAAGCTCAACAAAAGAAACTAAGTGGGAGTGCATCCAACTCGCTTGCTCATGAAGACCTAGGGCATTTTGAGGAAGCCCATCATTGGAATATACAAGCCAAGTTCTATAATGAAAAATTCCCACTAGTATATGAAAGTGACAACATAGGAGACTCTCTATCATGAAGATCATGGTGCTACTTTGAAGCACAAGTGTGGTAAAAAGGATAGTAGCATTGTCCCTTCTCTCTTTTTCTCTCATTTCTTTTCTCTTCTCTCTCTTTTTTCTTTTTTTCTCTCTTTTTTTTGTTTGGCCTTTCCTTTTATTTCTTTTTGGCCTTCCTTTTTTTATAAAGTCCGAAGTCTCATCCCGACTTGTGGGGGAATCATAGTCTCCATCATCCATTCCTCACTGGGACAATGCTCTAATAATGAAGATCATCACACTTTTATCTACTTACAACTCAAGAATTACAACTCAAAAAGATATGAGTCTATATGAATGCCTCCGGCGGTGTACCGGGATATGCAATGAATCAAGAGTGACATGTATGAAAATTATGAAGGTGGCCTTGCTACAAATACGATGTCAACTACATGATCATGCAAACAGCAATATGACAATGATGATGCGTGTCATATAAACGGAACGGTGGAAAGTTTCATGGCAATATATCTCGGAATGGCTATGGAAATGCCATAATAGGTAGGTATGGTGGCTGTTTTGAGGAAGGTATATGGTAGGTGTATGGTAGCGGGGAAAGTTGCGCGGCACAAGAGAGGCTAGCAATGGTGGAAGGGTAAGAGTGCGTATAATCCATGGACTCAACATTAGTCATGACGAACTCATATACTTATTGCAAAAATCTACAAGTCATCAAAAACAAAGAATTACGCGCATGCTCCTAGGGGGATAGATTGGTAGGAAAAGACCATCGCTCGTCCCCGACCGCCACTCATAAGGAAGACAATCAATAAATAAAATTGTGCTCCAATTTCATCACAAAGCGGTTCACCATACGTGCATGCTACGGGAATCACAAACTTCAACACAAGCCTTATTTAAATTCATAATCACCCAACTAGCATGACTTTTAATATTACCACTTCCATGTCTCAAAACAATTATCAAGTATCAAATTGATCATAGCATCCAATTCACTTTCTATGATAGTGTTTATTATACCCAACTTGGATGCCTACCATTCTAGGACCAATTTTATAACCATAGCAAATACCATGCTGTTCTAAGAGACTCTCAAAATAATATAATTGAACCATGAGAGATCAGCAATTTCTTCAAAATTGAGCCACTGCCGTGCTCTAAAAGATATAAGTGAAGCACTAGAGCAAAAACTATCTAGCTCAAAAGATATAAGTGAAGCACATAGAGTATTCTAATAAATTCCAATCAAGTGGGCTTCTTCCCAAAAGGTGTGTACAGAAAGGATGATTGTGGTAAAATAAAAAGAAAAGACTAATATCATACAAGACGCTCCAAGTAAAACACATATCATGTGGCGAATAAAAATATAGCTCCAAGTAAAGTTACCAATGAACGAAGACGAAAGAGGGGATGCCTTCCTGGGGCATCCCCAAGCTTAGGCTTTTGGATATTCTTGAATATCTTGGGGTGCCATGGGAATCAAAAACACCGAAATAGGCAAAAAAACAGCAATATGGGTTGGGCCTCTGGTTAGTAGGTTAGTCCCAAAAATGATATAAATATGTAAAGTAAAGCCCATAAACATCCAAAACTGGTAATATAATAGCATGGAACAATCAAAAATTATAGATACGTTGGAGACGTATCAGGCCTACCTATCATTGGGTGGAAGAAAGAAGTGGAACAAAAACTAAACTATGCTCAAGTGTAGTTATCGAACCCGAGACCTCAAGTTTGATGAGCGAACAAGCTAACCAGCTACACCACCCTCCCGTTATGTTCAACGAGAGGAAAATAACATTTTATCCATTCCTGCATTCGTGTGACAAGCATGCCGTGTTTTTTTTGCGTGGGAGTCATTGGGATTTAAATCATAATCATGTCATGTGGCTTTGGTGGTAAGACTATCCACAATGGGAGTAACATAGGTGGTAGCATCACACATCTTCAAGGAAAATACATGATGTGGCGAGTAATTAATGAGGAAAGAGAGGCATGTGGTAACATATCTAGTTACTATAACATCACACATACCAAGACAAAATGAGCCTACAATCTAATAAATGAAGTGTTGCATGATACCACACAATGTTATTCCCCACTATAGAGGTAGTAGTAACATAGACCATAACATATGCATGTTACTAGTCTAAGTTACTATCCATCGTGATTAGTCTAAGGTCTTTTGGGATTTAAAGCAGTGTTGGTAGTATAGAAATAATGCAGCCTTACTCACCTTACCTCTCTCCACGTAGTACGTTGGGTCCCACCAGTCAGAGGGTGAAACAAACAAATTAATAAGAAAAATTAGAAGCGCCAGCGGTGTATCTTACCTCACACATATCGCTACAGCTCTTGAAAATTGTCCAATTGATCCCTCTGTTCGCTCATGTACTATTTTAAGTGATTCCTTATTATAACATGCACACAATTTTGGGCACTTGTATTCGACCTAAGTTAGTGTGCCACCGTATGTCGTACTACACCCTCCGTCTAGGTGTAATAAGTCACGTTAGAAGGTGCAGCGGGACCAAGGTGCAAGCAGATTGGAGGAGAAGGAGAAACTTGACACATCCTTCCTCCAATCAAAGCCCTTATTTCTGTCTCTAAACAAAACAATTAATCCCAACAACTAAGAGATGTCATTTTAGCTACCATGCAGGGCCACGTATTAACTCGCATGCAAGCCAACTTTGATTTCTTGACTAATCAAAGCATAGTTGCGCTCCATGCATTGGGTTTTCAGGGGGAGATAACAAAGCAGAGTAAGGAGTGTTTGGTTACATTGCTTAGGCTGGTCATAGTGGTGAGTAACTTGGACTAGTAACATGCATATGTTACTAGTTTATGTTACTACTACGCGAAGTTTGCTGTCGGAAGTGAGCCGGTCTGGCTCTCCTGAGCTAGCAAGGTTTTTCTAGCCCACCCAAGCTAGCTCGCCCACAAAAGCTAACATATTTTAACAGTTCCAAACGCCTAACCTAGCCTGGCTAGGCTATAAGCTGTTCTTGCTAAGGATCCAAACGCTCCCTAAGTAACAACGCTCGCTAGCAACGAGGCCAGGAGGGGATTGAGATGCGAAGTTAATGGACGACGCCTAAACATTTTGGGAATATCTGATTTCTGTAAGATGACTTAACACCTAGATGGAGGGAGTACTACTCCTCAGTCTAGGTTTGATGGAATATTCGTCACCTCTTCTCTTCTTGTACGTACTCCATTTGTATCTCACTTCCTGTGGCTTCGCACTCGCATGATATTCCTATTTTATGAATCTGTATGTGCGTGTGCGCGTGCGTGTGTGTGTTTAACAGCATGTGTGTGTTAGAGAGAGCGAAACATTGACCTACTCCTACAGAGAGATGGTGTGTAGTGTATGATTTAGCCGTGAGAGTCGGTGCATCCTCTCATTTCCGGGTGTCCGGTCGGGATAGGCGGACAGCTGCCACGCCCGCTCCTGACCAGCCTGGCCCACCCAAAGCCCCTCCATCGCCCGCATGCTCTTCGCTCCCAAAACGGTCAGCGCCACTCCAAAGAATTGGTGCCGCATTCATGCCCGGGCAGAGCGGACGTGACCTCTCACTGGTGCCTGCGTTGAAGGGGGAAGCGGATTCAAGAGTGATGGTTGCTTCGTCCATCCAACTGACTGCTGGGTCTATGTGATTTGACGGCTCATTGGTCATTATTACTGAGGTGGTAGGACTGCTGGATGTCCCACGCTTTCGGCAAAAGGAGGTACTACTAGATTACAATTTTCTCCATTCTTATAGCGGAGGAGTGCGAGAGCAGTGAAAACACGCAGGCTCAGTGATTACATGGCCCACCTCACACTATCACCATATTTTTTGGACACCGTGCGACACCTAACTCTTTACATAGTACTAGTATAGTACATACTGTAATTTATCAGCGAGATAAATTTGTACAATGCTATGAAGCTTCCAGCTTCTATTTCATGTATCTTGCATCCAAGGTTGCCCGTTGCAACATTTCATCAAATACAAAGGAGACTAAGATGCATGCTATTGCATCTCAATGATTGACAGATCATAGCCAATATGTACTCCCTCCGTTCCAAAATAAGTGTCTCAACTTTATGCAAACTTTAGTACAAAGTTGTACTACTACTAAAGTTGACACTTATTTTGGAATAGAGACAGCTAAAGAAAAAAATGATCCATGCAGTCCCTAGCCCTTGAACCGTGAACCCTAACCAGGCTTTAATTTGCTGGCAACGTTGGAGCTTCCTAAGAAATGAAGTTTGCAACCCTTTCACCATCGGATCATTTTGTGCAGTTTCACCAAAATCGAGATGAGCATCCCTGTGGCAAAGAAATTGAAGAAGCGTGATTAGAATAAGATTACTGGGACTAGTTGATGAGACATAAATTCATCATAAATACAGTACGTAGAAGCCAATAGAGGTATGTGTAGGGCAAAGAAGTAGATAAATATCCACATGGAGTGATGTGGGCAGCTAGACCAGTGGTGCAAGACGGCTGGAAAGTTAGTTGCACCTGAGGGATGTCGGGACGTAGCTCAACCTAGAGGAGGGCGGCGGGAGGCGGCAACTGCCCACGTCGTGGCAGTGAGCAACGGACGAAGGCAACCTCACCGGCTTTGTGAGAGAGAACGGCGGGGACCCCTGATCGGGACGTGTCGACAGTGGGTTTTCGCCGTCGGCGACGATGATCGCATCTACACTAAGCATCCACCCCTTCCCCCCGCAGAAGTGATCCACCGGGATGTTAGAGAGTGGCCACAGTCGTTTTGTGCGAGAGAATGTGAAGAGAGCAACCCCAGCAAGCAACCGTGTAGGCTCGTCCTGGCTATGTATATACTAGAGCGGTTTCCTTTTCTCTCCATATGAACCTTTTTATGTTGCGTATGTGCCACTGAATAAAAAAACTTTATTTATAAATGACACGGCACCTACTACTCGTTCTCCTATAAATCTTGCACTTGGCATCTCCAAAATATTAACCTTGCGATTGGCTCTTTGCCTCTTCGGGAAGTCAAGCAATAATGGTACTGAAGTATATATCGTTCTAGCTATATGTGACTGAATGAATTGCTGCACGTCCACCACATGGGCGAGGGTCGAGGGGCGAGGGAGAGTGCGTACTATTACGTCTGTTTCAATATGGACTACATACGGAGCAAAATGAGTGAATCTACACTCTAAAATATGTCTATATACGTCTATATGCAAAATGTATTTTTTTATAGTGGCCTTGTATAAGTAAATGGAGGGAGTACTAAAGGACATAAATTCCAAACAATATGATAATCTCTCTAACCAAGGTAGGGATGAGGAGTAAACGAAGGGAGTAGTAAAATTTTCTCCTCGTCCTGTGAGCCATCGCGCGCGTGGGCGAGGGAGCGGGCGTAAGGCGTACTAGTAAGCAAGCTTCACCTCATCCTACGAGCCACCGCGCCTGTGGGCGGGGGAGACGGCGTACTAAGCAAGCTTCTCCTCGTTCTATGAGTTGACGGGACACATCAAAAGTACTCCAGTGTATAGAGCCTTGCCTCTAAGGTAAGCGCCACATGGTTTGCCTCTTTTTTAACATAACGCGTCAAGTCGCAATTTGTTTGTTCACCCGTGGTAGAAGATCCTCCCTCCATCAAGTGGACAACCAGTACACGTGTCAAATTACCACGTGGGCTGCCTTTTCGTACAGAAATGAGCTCCACTGTGTACCCGAGCGGATGTGGTTGGGAAAGAGACGGGAGTACGTGCGCCATGCATGCACCTCTTATCTTCGTGCATGTCCCCCACCTATGTGGGTGTGTGTGAGAGAGATACAAACCTAGACAGATGGCGTGTGCGTTCATGAGTGTTTTGGGGGGGGGGGTGATTTTGTGAATGTATTTGTGGGAATATGTGTCGATGACATCTCAAACAAAATTTTGCATGCAATGTGTGTGAAATGGAGGCCTATCCATATCATATATAGAGGGTCGGGCGATCCACGATAAGAGAGGGAGGGGTCATAGATATCGATAGAGTCGAAGATAGGATCAAGTGGGTGGGTGCGAGATCGATGAAGAGAGCCATCGAAATTGTGTGTGTGCAAGTCAAAGATATATGGCGACTGACCTACCAGAACGTCAGAGGGCACAGGTCAAGTTTGTGTGTGGCAGGGAGACATGACTAGAGTGCTCGATGTATCGGTGTGTGTGGGGGGGGG
Source organism: Triticum aestivum (assembly GCF_018294505.1). Taxonomy (NCBI): domain Eukaryota; kingdom Viridiplantae; phylum Streptophyta; class Magnoliopsida; order Poales; family Poaceae; genus Triticum; species Triticum aestivum. The sequence continues at coordinate 179,890,870 of NC_057804.1, forward strand.
AGGCAGAGGCCTGACTAGAGAGGTAGAACGACTCATATATGTGTTGAGAAGGAGAGACCCAGCTATGTCTTGACAGAGATCGGTCGACATCCATACATAACTGAAGGACAGGAAATAGGATGGGACAAAGAGAGAGAGAGAGAGAGAGAGAGGGAGGAAGAGGGGTAGAGTGCTGGATGGGTGATGGAGTTGCTTCTCAAAGATGGTGGGAGAGGCCTACTAGACAAATTGAGGGTAGAACTGCAATATTATCAATAAAAGTGGGGATGTGTTTCTGTGTGTGTCTGTGCGTGATAGATCTGTCGGGACGCATGCATGGATGATGAGGGGAACCATGTGTTTGGTAAGCAAACCTAACTAGATCGGTAGATCAATTTCTGTTTGTCGGAGGAAGGGAGAGACATAACTATTGAGGTAAATCGATCGACGTGTGGGGAAAAACGAGTTATAAGGACCTAGCTAGCTATATGTATAGCGGGAGATCGGTCAGTGTACATCCATTTGTTAGAGGCAAATAAGGCCCAACGAGATGGATAGACAGAGAGAATGGAGCTAGGAGGTGGTGCGAGAGGCCAAGCTACTAGCTAGATAGGGGGAGGAGTGTGCGGTTGTGAGATTGATGAAAAGAGGGGCGAGAGTTTACATGTGTGTGGGACCATATGAGAGACACGAGGCATGGACACAGAAATGAGGAGATGGAAGGTGCGTGTGTATGTTGTAGGCAGGCATCGCTGGATAGGTTTATCGATCAGTGTGTGTCGGAAAGGAGTTGTGGAGACTGTGGGAGAACGACCTAAAAAATGAATGTGCGCGATGGATAGAATGCTGAGGGAGGGAGGGGGAGGGCGAGGAGGGCGTGTGCATGCACGAGAGAAAGTTAGTGCTAGCTACAAAGGTTAGAGGATTGTGTGGGTGTAAGAGAGTAACAAAGATCATAATTTGATATGGAAGTGGATTCATATATTTGAATAGGAGATCATAGTGTTACAAACATATGCATGCATGAATATAGCGGTGATACGTGTGCTATGGTTTTGCACATGTTATACCATAATGTGATAATGCATGGTGTTTGCAACTCACACCTAAATGTCGAACAATCTAAAGCATACTATACATCGAACAATCTCACATTTTATTTGAATTTGTGATATTGTGTGGCATTTGTAGCTTACAACTAAATATCAAACAATCTAAACAATACTATTTATCGAACAATCTCACATTTTATTTCAATTTGTGGTAAGTGGTGTTTGCAACTCACATCTAAATACTTGTAGGCGTAGGGGGCGGGGAACCATACATTATGTGACATGGTTTAGATTATGAAGATCTAGCTAGATCTTGAAATGTACTTTGATTTGAAATCAACATAAAGTGGATTCAAAAAATTGAGTTCGAGTTCATATAGACACATAGTTCATATCTAACTCGAGGGTAATCATGTGGTGTGCTGTGAAGATAATACACAAACGATGGTTTAACTTGACAATAATGATGATTTTAGATCTTATTAAAATAGAGAAACAAATTCAAATGGTTTGACTTCAGAACAATCATTATTGTAGATCTTATTCAAATAGAGAAACGAATTCAAATTTAGTTCATATTGAAGCGGTAGTATATACGTTTGGAGTGCACTAAAACGTTCATTTGAGTAGTAGGTTGCATGCATTATACACGTAGCGAAATATTTTAATTGAACATAACATGAATTCAAAGTTTTGAATGACATTTGTAGTGCGAATAGATTTGGTAAAATACACGGGACTAGACTCTCTTGTGTGCTGCGAATTGATTTCTTTTTGTTTTTACATCGACAGAAGTGCGAATTGATTTGGTACAGTACACGTTAGGCTTGTCCGGAAATTTCAACCCGTGCCTTGTTACCCCGAAATATTTAAGATATATCTTTGTCTCGTTGTGCTCCGACAACTCCCTCCATCTCAACCCGCGCCTTGCTTTTCCAAAATTACAACGCACGCGAAAACTCCCACCTCCTGTGAATTCCCGACACATGAAATGACCGTGATATCCCTGCACCGAAAGAACCACCTCAAATCGGTGGGGGTACTTTCGTAACTTAACCCACATTTCGGACAAGCGCGTCCCTAAGCCATGGTTCCCCACTCCCATCCCATCCGCCCACCCATTCGTACACCGAGGCCGCGAAAACCTGCAAAGCCCCACACCCTCCTCCGTCCGCCACCCAGCCGGAGCCTCTTCCCCGACAATGTCATCCACAGCAACACCTCGACGTCCCTCATCCACCGTACTGGATGAGGATCCATCGTCGATCTTGTCGACCCGTCGGTTCAGCCACCCTGTCCTCCACCTCCAAGGAGTTACCCCGATGTTCCCCTCGTCTTTCACGCCACCTCCATTCCCACACCGCCATCTTCACTTTCACCACCGAAAGAGCAGCATGATCACCGTTTCCTCGGATGAAGTTGCGGCCTAATCGGCGCCACCAAAGAGATTGTACACTAATCACCGCATTTTCTTGTTGATTCGATCTCACGGTGCTGCCAGAGCTCGGTCCTGAGCCGACACGGTGCGGCTCCATCCTCGGCTGCATCGCTGGCCACTTCCTCCGCGGCATCGCTCCCACGGCGGCGACATCCACATCAGTAGGAGTTGCTGCTGCTTTAGCTCTCGCTCGCACTACTGCTCTGCTCTTGCTCTCAGTCCCCTGCCTGGTCTGCTCTTGCTCTTGCTCTTGCTTGCGATGCTGCTCTGGTTTAGCAACACTTCAGTTGACTGAATCAACTTTTGGGTCAGTCAATTTTCAGGGGGGGGGGCTCGCCGGAGTTAAGGAAGAACCAGCCATAGCGGGGAGG
>NC_057804.1:179894037-179941506 GCF_018294505.1 Triticum aestivum
GGCTCAGGGGGGTGGAGGTTGAAGATGAACTGCATGCCCTTGATTTCGTATCCAACGGCTGGAAAATCGACTAACCAGAGATCAAAAAGCCAGTCGACTGACGTTTAGCCTCACCTCTAGTGCGTTCAGTTTCAATAGTAAAATTCAGTTTCGACAGCAAAATTCAGTTTCGACAGTTAAGTTCAGTTTCGACAGTTAAATTCAGTTTCAATAATTAAGTTCAGAGTTGAGCGGCTGATGTATTTTACATCTAGCACTTTGTGGTTATGTATTTTGCGTCATCTATTGGAGATGCTATTAGAATTCCGCTCAGGTTAACATTGTCTCTCCTCTCCTGCTTTAGCCTCGGCATCGTATAACTCACCGGAGCTGCTCCAATGACAAAACCCTCCATCACAGCGGAGCAGTACCCCGGGCTCTATCTCAAGATGCCTAAGATCTTCTTCCTCTTCTCCGACAGCCAAGTCAGCCGGTTCATCCTCACCGACCAACCCAATCATGCTAAGGTCGACATGGCTTCGCTAAAGAGGTTGTACACTTGTTGCATCTCTTTTTTACTCTACATGTTATATATATTGTCCACTAAGCACACACAGTAACGGGAAATACGATTAGTTTCTCCTACTATATGAAAAGCAGTGAGGTACCATGCAACTTAGCTATCCGTGATGGACTCTCTTAAACGCCATCATTATTTATCTCTACGCGTTTGAGCTGTGCATTTGTCGATGGGACTGGGAGTTGAGCTAGTAGGGCAGTGGCCTCGGTCCAAAGTAGTAGAAGTAGCTGATAACCCACAAGTATAGGGGATCGCAATAGCTTTCGATGGTAGAGTATTCAACCCAAATTTATTGATTTGACGCAAGGGGAGCCAAAGAATATTCTTGAGTATTAGCAGTTGAGTTGTCAATTCAACCACACCTGGATAACTTAGTATCTGCAGCAGTTGAGGTCGGAGGAGGTCCAGGGGGCCCACGAGATTGGAGGGCGCGCCCTAGGGGGGGGGGGCGCCCCCCTGTCTCGTGGATAGCCCGTGGGCCCCCTGGCCTTCATTCTTTCGCCAAAAATTCTTATTAATTCTGAAAAGTGCCTCCGTGGATTTCTAGGACATTCCGAGAACTTTTCTTTTCTACACATAAAACAACATCATGGCAGTTCTGCTGAAAACAGCATCAGTCCGGGTTAGTTTCATTCAAATCATGCAAGTTAGAGTCCAAAACAAGGACAAAAGTGTTTGGAAAAGTAGATACATTGGAGACGTATCAGTAGCGCAAAAACATTTTTTGAGTGTAGGATTTTCCTTGATCAAGCCTGCCTACTAGAATCGCCAGTGCTTGAAAGGAAAAGTGAAGGAAAAACATAGAATAGGAAAGTTTCCTATGGTACTACTATTCATGCATTTAGTTCAAAGGAATGGCGCAAAGGAAAACTGTAGGATTTGTTCCTTTAGTGTCTCCTTGAAAGAAAAACCGTAGGAATTTTAATATCCACTTGTCCTCCTTTTCAAATTCCTATTCATGAAGCACAAGACTAAGAGATAGTAGCATAATAGCATTATAACCGTACATTTTCTTGTGGTTTGACTTAATCTCACCATGCTTCTTTGCATCCTGTGATCCTCCAATTCTTGTGAACCAAACACCCAGATTGGCAGAAATCTTGTGTTTTTAAATTCTCTATTTTGCACGTGCATTCCTATCCTATTATTGTGTATTTCCTATCCCTATGTTGTTAGAATCCTCCAATTCAAACGAGCCCTTACAGAATTATTTCTCTTACAGATAGTTGTCAAACAAAACCTTGCGTGGTTTGTCCCGCTCCTGCTGCGTCGTCGTCCAACTCAGCTCAGCTGCTCCAACGACAGAAGGGTCCAGCACAGCAGGGATCCGGCCTCCAGACTGTCTTTCGCCGCCTCAGATCTTCTTCCCCACCGCCGGCAGCCATGAAAACTGCATTACCATCATCAGCCAAGAAGATGACCTCGAGGACTACACGGGTCCGCAAGAGAGGTCGCACTCTTTCGTGTCTGCTTACGTTATGCATCGCTTAATATTACATGCTACTTTATCGTCCTGTTCACCGATTAGACTCTGAGTCCGCTCCAAACTAATGGTCAAACTTGAATTTTTAAATGGTTGTAGGGTACATATCGAGGCCGCAATCAATAGTATTTATCTACTATCTGGTTAATCTCTGGTCTCTACTATGAGTTTCATGTTGAGTGGGAAACAAACAGGAAAGAAGCCATTATCTGTATTTTTTAACCGAAGCCATTATCTGCCTAATTGAAAGCGCAAGTGCTCCCTAGGTGATTTTGGTAATTAATGTCAACATATCTCTTGTTGGACTAATACTCTTACCTAGTATGTTTCAGATAAGTTCAACAATGGAGTGGCATGGACTAGAGGATGTGGAACCCCTTCAAGATGCTAAGGACAAAGGATTGGATTAAGCTCAAAGCACAAGATTCTACTTTTTACTTTTAGTCATCCAAGATCACATTGAGTCCATAGGAAAGCCAATACTATTAAGAGGGGATGAGGTGTTAGTGATATGCTCCAAAGCCCTCAACCACTTTATCACATCCACATATGTCCCAAACCAAAAGTCAAACTCGGCCCCACCGAAACTTTCTATCCGGCGCCACCAAGTTCAGATGACATAGCCACTGCCAGAAATCCTAATGAAGTCGGTCTCACGAATGGGATCTCGGTCTCACCGAGATGGGCTTGCAAACTCTCTGTTGCCTATTGTCGGTGTCAAAACCAGTGGATCTCGGGTAGGGGGTCCCGATCTGTGCGTCTTAGGCTAATGGTAACAGGAGGCAAGGGACACAATGTTTACCCAGGTTCGGGCCCTCTCGATGGAGGTAGAACCCTACTTCCTGCTTGATTGATATTGATGATATGGGTGTTACAAGAGTTGATCTACCACGAGATCATAGAGGCTAAACCCTAGAAGCTAGCCTATGATGATTATGATTGTGATCGTCCCTCTAAGGACTAAACTCTCCGGTTTATATAGACACCAAAGTGGGCTAGGGTTTACATGGAGTCGGTTACAAAGAAGGAAATATAATATCCGGATCGCCAAGCTTGTCTTCCACGCAAAGGAGAGTCCCATCCGGACACGGGACAGAGTCTTGAGTCTTGTATCTTCACGGTCCCATAGTCCGGCCAAAGTATATAGTCCAGCTGTCCGGATACCCCCTAATCCAGGACTCCCTCAGTAGCCCCTGAACCAGGCTTCAATGATGATGAGTCCGGCACGCAGTTTTGTCTTCGGCATTGCAAGGCGGGTTCCATCTCCGAATACTCCAAAATAATTACCGAACACTTGGATCATGTACGGATCTGCAAGATGATCTTCATACACCACCGTAGAGAGAATAATATTTCACAAACGTGACCTGCTGACAACTTCCGACAACGTGACATGATACTACGGTCGGATCATTATTCAAACCGTTTTCCTATGACCAGCCAAAGCGCATATTGCGAGGCGGTTTCCTCTGCATGTCTTGCCGAAGCAGAGATCGTGTCCCCTTATCACGAGATTATCATCAATACGGGTGTGGGTAGCCCAACCGTACCGCTAATTGTGGCAAGTGGAAACGAGTGGGTTCCACCAGGCAAGTGGGGAGGTGCAAAAGCTTTTACCGCCTCTATAAAGAGATAAGATCTCTTCCTTTTTACCCACGCTTTTCCCTCTGCTAATCCATTCCTCTCTGCTCAAGCCCTAGCGCCCAAGCACTCTTCTTCTCCACCGAAGAGAGGTTCTCCGAAGATGTCCGGATCTGGAGCAGGAGGCAAATGGATGGCCTCTACCGTCCAGGAGAAGGATATAAAGAGGCTCCGAGAGGCCGGGTACCTGGCCAAAAAGATCGGCCACCGTCTTCCGCCGGCGGGACAGATCGTCCCTACTCCGGAGCCCCATGAGAGGGTCGTGTTTCTTCCTCATTTTGTCTGTGGGCTCGGGTTTTCCCTTCACCCATTCGTTCACGGTATCATGTATTATTACGGGATTGACTTTCATGATCTGTCCCCCAATTCTTTCCTTAATATCTCAACATTCATCGTCGTGTGTAAGGCTTTTCTCCGAATTTCGCCTGACTTCGGCCTATGGCTGAAGATTTTCAATGTGAAGCCCAAGGTGGTGAGTGGTGAGCACGTCGAGTGTGGCGGCGCCATGGTGAGCAAGATGCCCAAGGTTGTATGGCCGACGGGTGCCTTCAATGACTCCGTCAAGGAGTGGTAGCAGCAGTGGTTCTATATCACCGAACTTTGCGGTAAAAAGTGGGCTGCGGCTCCTGAGTTCATATGCGAAGCCCCACTGCGGCTCACGTCCTGTCTCGAGAAGGGCCTAAACTGGTCCTCGTCCGATGAGCTATCACTGCTACAAACACGCGTCCAGAGTGTGGTCGACAAGGATGTCAAACTCGTCGACGTAGTCCAGGTAATGTTAGTTCGCCTGGTTCTCCCTTGCCAGCGTCGAGCCTGCAATTTGTGGGAATACGACCCAACCGAGCACCAGACCCTACGGGAGCTCTATGGTTCCTCCCACAAGGATATCTGGAAGGTGCTCTTTAAGTCCGGCAAATCATGGTCGGGCTCCGCCGAGGACCGTGGGTATCAACTATCCCACTCTGCAAGTCCGGTAAGTCATTGTTGTCCTCTGCCCATCCACGCTTCAGTTGACATGTCCCGAGGGAGACGCTTTTATCATGCTTTATCATGACCTCAGGGATGGATAAAAAAGGTGGAGCAGATACACTGTCCTACCCCGCTGTCGGAGGAACCGGCCGGACCTCTTCTGACGAAGATGCTGGTCCCAGTGCCTTACGAGGTGCCGAAGAAAGAGGCTTCCAAGAAGGTCAAGAAGACCCGGAGTGGCCTCCGTCGTCGCGATGCTTCGGACACAAAATCCGAAGACTCCAGCGACCATCCCTCCTCTGAAGACGAAGAGGAGGAGGAGGAAGACGAGTACCCCGCAGGGGGTGGGAAGAAAAGGACGGCTTCCACATCCCTGGAGGCCGAATCGCTAAAGAGGGGAAAGGTTCCCTCCCAGAGGCGTCCACCACGGCTGCTGATAGTAGCCCGGAGTGGAATCCCAGGGTCCAGCCCCTGTAAAAGTCGTAAGTATATGAAATCCGAACACGTATACGTGCCCGAGGTTGTTAGGATGTGGTAGTTTTAACCGTCGCCATATTTTGTGCAGCCCGGCGAGGTCCCACGCCGGACAGTCCTCATCGGAGGATTCAGTGAGCTCTAATGCCCTGACTAGCGAGACGCCTCCAGAGGCCCCTTCCCCGAAGCCTAGGCGTGACACCGAGGTGTCGTCTCAGCGGGACCCGGTCCAGGGGGGCATATCCCTGGGGCCGGACACACAAGAGCAGCGACTCCCAGGCGTGTCGACGGCGGGAGCAATCTTGGGTTCGGATCTTGGGTTCGGACCGCAGCCAGACGCGGTCCTGGAGAGCTTTAAAGCTCCAGGATCGGGCGAGCAGCCACCTTTGATGGGGGAGGCTTGCCTACTCCGCCAGTGACCTCTGTCCAAGCAGAGCTATCGGGAGGCCTATGACAGCGTTATGGAGCGCGTCTATCGTGGGTGAACATCGAACCCTCATGGGTTCGGTGATTGAAAAGATTCAGTCCGCCGATCACGGACTGAATGAGTCCTACATTGGCCTTATAAAGGGCTTTCAGGTATTTTTTTAGGAACCTTTTGGAGATTGTCACAGTGTGAGTAGTAGCCCCTGATGCACTGTTCGGCGAAAGAGAGAGAAAGCCGGACAGGGGATCAAATAATCCGCGTCGCAGGAGACTCAGTTAATGACGTGTATCCCTTTGTTTGAAAACAGGCGTCTGCAGAGACGACTGCCGCTCATAGTGTGGAGATGTCCGAACTAAAGCAGCGTCTGGAACGGGCCGAAGAGGAACTTGGCCGCGTGAAAAAGCAGTTTGAGGACAAGCAAGGTATGTCGAAACCTTGTGCTAAGTTGAGCACGAATTAGAAGTTGTGCCTGATTAAATATTTTCATTGTATGGTCTAGGGGAGAGTGCCGAAATTGAGGCACCGAAGAAGGCTGTGGCCGAAGCCGATAGTAAGGCCGCCGCCGAACAGGCTCTTCGTGAGAAGCACGAGGCCAGGGTCATTGAAGCTGAGCGAGAGCTCCTGGATGCCATGAAGAAAAGTGAGGGCTTGGAGCAGAGTCTAGTAGGGAAAGAATCCGAACTCGCCCAAGCTCTCGAAGCCGCAGAGGATGCTCGGGAAGAAGCCCGAGGTGCTCTGAGGGACATTCAGGAGGCCCAGAAGGTTGCGGCTGGTAAGGCCTTTTGTACTCAAGGCCATTTTTACATGATAATGGGAGGAACTCTAAGCGATAAGCTGAATTCTTGTTTCTCCAGGGGCGTTTGCGGATCTGCCTCGCAGCATATCAGATGCTGCCCAATTCTACCGGACCAAGGAGAAGAAGTATGCGGTGAGGGATTTCTGGTCGCAGTATTTGGCGCCGAATTATCTGGTGCCCTTTATCGATCAACTGAAGCAGCAGGTCGAACTGCACCAGGCGGCCGAACTAGCCATGAAGGACTTGGTTGTCCGGCTGTGGCCCGCGGAGCCAATTCCAAGCAGTTACTTCGGACTCGTGAAGTGGATTGTTGGCGCTTGTCCTCGGCTTGATGTCATTAAGCGATCGGTCTGCATAGAGGGTGCACGCATGGCGTTTGCCCGTGCGAAGGTGCATTGGAGGAAGCTTGATGCTGAGAAGCTGATGACTGAAGGGCCGCCGGAGGGTAAGGAGCATTGCAATCCCGAGTTGTACTATGAAGGTGTACTAAAAGGAGCCCGCCTTGTGGCGGATAAGTGTACCAAAGACACTATATTTCCCTGAAGGCAGTCGTGCCATTCTTTGTAATGTGGGATAATGGCACTTTTATTATTTATTGCCTATTTTGTTTGAACGTTTGTTCTTCCTGTGCGGCTGTTTAGTGTATGTAAATCCCGAGAGTTGGCCAGCTGTTGGATTCTACCCCCACGTAAAAAGTACGGGGGTGTTCGGGACATACCTGAACACTCTTTGTCCCATTGTTGGGTCCTTTTAAGGAGGTGTTCCTCACCACGAACCAGGCAATTAGACTATAGGGCTTTATCACTCTCACTTAGCCATAGGAATTCGAGTATGGTGGATGCAGCCCCTAATGTTCGGAAGGCCAAACTAGGGGCTCTATCGGCGCCTGATCAGAAGACCGATCCGTCGCACTTTGCATTTATAATGGCATTATGCGGAATAAATCTTTAAAGATTTTACAACCTCTCGAATAGCTGACCAGCTCTCACTGTATCATGACAGTCAGTTTTCGGCTTTCTCTACTGAGGTGCTCGTCCGGAAGAACCGGGACACAATCGCAGTAGTTCTCCCAGCGCTACCTTAGCCGATGGAGCGGAACGTAAGGTACCAAAACATGGGAGCCGGGCAAACCCAACTAATGACCCAAGACATGATTCGGAGCTGATGGATATGGTGTTATAAGTTCGGGGTGCCGAGCGACCGAAAAGGTGGTCGGACTTTATTTCCATACTATGAAGCCCCTGGCATAATCGGGCATAACACAAGGCGTGGGTGCCGTTTTTGACAAAGAGGCGTCAATGAGAAACAACGGGCGGTAAGTGTTATTTAAGTCTATGCATTGTAGTAAAATGACATGTCTATGCATATGAGTGCGGTTTATGCTTATGAAAAGGAGTGTTTTTGGCGGAACCTGTCTTGGCCGGACTGGAGGAGGCTGTATGTGGATCTGAGGTGTATTTGGACTGCCTTATTTGTTTCGGCCTTGTGCGTCCGAGCTGATTCCGCGTCGCCAGTCCTGTTCTGCACCAAAATTAGTCTGTAAAGACAAATGCTTGAAGGCGGCTGCATATGCTGTTGTGGTTGAACCGCATGTGCTTGATTGGAGCCTGACTGGACCAGGCTATCATGCCCTAAAGTAGCCCAGACTCCTCAATTGGTGTCCGGGTAGTTGGCTGTCGAATCAAAATTTGATAAACAGGCACGACTCGCTATTCCAGCAGCGGTATGATTTCTACTCTAAGGGTGGGGTTCGACCTTGCCCATAATTGTGGCTATGTCACGCGGGACTGGCCTGATGTTTTACCCCGTTGAGTCTAGCCAACGTGGTTCGTCCTGGTACTATGTGGTAATTACTGTATAAGGCGACAATGTCGAAGACTTATTCTTTGGCGTGCTATTTGTTTGGTGATCCGAAGACAACCATTAGTATGGTGGGCCAGTTAAAGCTTGGCCTTTGCACCTTGCATCTTTGAAGAGATGTTATTGATAGTTTTATGCCTGTGGCGGCACGTGTAAAATGGAGCCATGAAGCTACTGGGTAGATAGTGAGTGCAATAAAATTGTTATGGCTGATGTTGTCCGGACAGTCGATGTGATTAGAGACGATCGGCCGTATTTTTGTATTGTGAGGGGATCTTCCTCACCATGTTTGACTGGTCTTTCATTGTTTGAGACCTTCCTTCATTGTTTCCGGCGCGCGATCGGCCGTTTTGTTTGGAAGATTTGGCATTCTCTATTGGTATGCTTGGCCGCCCTTCTGGGGTACCATGAATTTCACATGGTTGATCGAGTATGCTGCCTGGGCCGGATGGGCCTGAGCTGTTCTTTTTCCACTGACCGGACTGGGGGCCGCTGAATTCGGCACCAACTTCCCTGACTTGACGTTTATGACGATTGCGCCGAGGCTTGAGGATGCCACCTCGTGTTTCCTGCATATTGTCTTGGACCGTGGTGGTATGTTGGCGTCGGGGTATGTGCCTTAGGTTCTCCTTCTTAGGTTGAGGTAGCAAATTATGCCGTGTGTGCCCTTTGTCGGGGCGGTCGAGTCCGTATTCCTCGATGGCCAGGACCTTGGTCCATCTGTCCGCGAGCAAATCTTGGTCAGCTTTGAGCTGCTGTTGCTTCCTTTGCAGGCTCCTCGCAGTGGCCATAAGCCGTCGCTTGAAGCGAACTTGTTCCGAGGGATCCTTAGGCACGCCAAATTCATCATCGCCGAGGCTCACCTTGTCTTCGGAGGGGGGCATATAGTTGTCCCTCTCCAAGTATCCGACCGTGGCCAGTCCGGCCTGCTTGAAGGCAGGCTGATCAGGATTGTATTCATCTTCGGCACCGTCCGGATTGTTTTCGTCTCCTGTGCCGGTATTGTTGTGGCGATGCTTGGAGTGGCGTTGACGACGCCCATGCTTAGCTTTCTTCCCTGAGGGGTTATCCTCCATTGCCTCATTGCCATTGGTTTCATTTGGAGTGTCCACCATATATATATATATATCATATGAGGAGGTGGCTGTCCACCGCCCCATGAGCGGTGGTTCCTGTTCTTCTCCTGCATCCGTACCGTCGATGTCTTCGGAGTCGAAGTCAAGCACGTCGGTTAAATCATCGACCGTGGCAATGAAGTGGGTGGTGGGTGGGTAACGAATTCCTTCATCGCCTACTTCCCACTCGAGCCGGACATAGTTCGGCCAAGAGTCTCCAGACAAAGGGAGAGACTTTAATGAGTTCAGCACGTCGCCAAAGGGCGAGTGCTGGAAGATATCCGTAGCGGTGAACACCATTACCGGAGCCCAACCAGATTCGGCGGGCTTGGAGGCGCATGGACTGGAACCTACAACCGGAAATGAGTCCGGGGGTCCGGTGTCATAGGCTTCCTTGGGGGTGAAGTCTGTGTTTGGCTCTACCGCCGATGAGTGTGTGGCCTCTTGGGCGGGGTCCATCCACCCATCCTCAGGTGACGCAATCTGCTCCGGATTTACGTCCGGGGCTCCTGCTGGGGCGATATCCCGAGCATTGTCCGACAGCAGGTCTAGGCCGTGCTCGTCGTGACTGTCCAGCGCTCCTGGGGCAGGCCCAAATCCATTGAAGATCAAGTCTCCATGGATATCGGCCGTGTAGTTCAAGTTCCGAACCTGACCTGGTGGCCAGGGGCATAGCTGTCGATCTGCTCCAGATGGCCAAGCGAATTGGCCCGCAGTGCGAAGCCGCCGAACACGAAGATCTGTCCGGGGAGAAAAGTCTCACCCTGGACCGTGTTGTTGTTGATGATTGGAGGAGCCATCAAACCTTGCAGCAACGACACAAAGGAACTCTCAATGAAAGCACCAATGTCGGTGTCAAAACCGGCGGATCTCGGGTAGGGGGTCCCGATCTATGCGTCTTAGGCTAATGGTAACAGGAGGCAAGGGACACAATGTTTACCCAGGTTCGGGCCCTCTCGATGGAGGTAAAACCCTACTTTCTGCTTGATTGATATTGATGATATGGGTGTTACAAGAGTTGATCTACCACGAGATCATAGAGGCTAAACCCTAGAAGCTAGCCTATGATGATTATGATTGTGATCGTCCCTCTAAGGATTAAACTCTCCGTTTTATATAGACACAGGAGAGGGCTAGGGTTTACATGGAGTTGGTTAAAAATAAGGAAATATAATATCCGGATTGCCAAGCTTGTCTTCCACGCAAAGGAGAGTCCCATCCGGACACGGGACGGAGTCTTGAGTCTTTTATCTTCATGGTCCCACACTCCCTCACCTATTGCAATAATTTTGGTCCCACCGAGATATGCAATCGGTCCCACCGAGTTGCCTGGCCAACTCTCTGTTTTGCTTATTACCCAAATCAGTTCCACCGAGTTTGTGTAATCAGTCAAACCGAGTTGAGGCTTTATCCTAACCCTAGCACATCAGTCCTACCGAGTTGATCATGTCGGTCCCACCGAAATTCCTAACGGTCACATTATGAACTAAATCGGTCTGACCGAGTTTCACGATTTGGTCCCACCGAGTTTGGTAAATTGTGTGTAACGGTTATATTTTGTGTGGAGGCTATATATACCCCTCCACGCACTCTTCATTCATGGAGAGAGCCATTAGAACATGCCTACACTTCCAACATACATTTTCTGAGAGAGAACCACCTACACTTGTGTTGAGGTCAAGATATTCCATTCCCACCACATAAATCTTAATCTCTAGCCTTCCCCAAGTTGCTTTCCACTCAAATCTTCTTTCCACCAAATCCAAATCCTGTGAGAGAGAGTTGAATATCGGTGTCAAAACCGGCGGATCTCGGGTAGGGGGTCCCGAACTGTGCGTCTAGGAGGATGGTAACAGGAGACAAGGGACACGATGTTTTTACCCAGGTTCGGTCCCTCTCGATGCAGGTAAAACCCTACTCCTGCTTGATTAATATTGATGATATGGGTAGTACAAGAGTGGATCTACCACGAGATCAGAGAGGCTAAACCCTAGAAGCTAGCCTATGGTATGATTGTTGTTCGTCCTACGGACTAAAACTCTCCGGTTTATATAGACACCGGAGAGGGCTAGGGTTACACAGAGTCAGTTACAATGGGAGGAGATCTTCATATCGTATCGCCAAGCTTGCCTTCCACGCCAAGGAAAGTCCCATCCGGACATGGGACGGAGTCTTCAATCTCGTATCTTCATAGTCCGGGAGTCCGACCAAAGGTCATAGTCTGGCCATCCGGACACCCCCTAATCCAGGCTTTGGTTGGCGAATAACTGGCAACCGACGCATCGCTGCACTAAGTCCCGAGCGTCTGCCCGGGCCGTTGGCCAATAAAATCTGGTACGGAAGGCCTTGCTTACAATAAAATCTGGCTGCGGCATGGTGCCCGCCAAGTCCGGCATGAATTTCAGACAGAAGGTCTCGCCCTTCCTCTTCGGAGATACACCTTTGAACGACTCCAGTTGTGCTTTTCTAATAAAGCTCTCCCTCATGGACTTTGAAGGCTTTAGATCGCTGCACTATGCAGCGGGCCTCATTTTGGTCCTCGGGAAGTTCCTGCCTATCTAGGTAGGCTAGGAATGGTTCTGTTCACGGGGCAATGATTGCCATTATTGTGTGGGCTTACGGTGTTGTTTCATTGGTGGAACCACCGACTGTGTCAGATTGTTCGGTGAGGGGCAGTGTGGTTGTGTCTGGGCTATTGTTTCCGGACTCTCCCTCCCATGATACGGATGGCTTGAACAACTTCTCCAGGAAGATGTTGGGAGGGACGGCATCGCGCTTGGCACCGATGCGTGCCAACACGTCTGCTGCCTGGTTATTCTCCCGGGCTATGTGATGAAATTCGAGCCCCTCAAACCGAGCTGACATCTTTAAGACGGCGTTGCGGTAAGCTGCCATTTTCGGATCCTTGGCGTCAAAGTCTCCATTTATTTGGGATATTGCAAGGTTTGAATCCCCGCGGACCTCTAGGCGCTGAATGCCCATGGAGACTGCCATCCGGAGACCATGTAGAAGGGCCTCGTATTCGGCTGCGTTGTTGGAATCCGTGTACATTATCTGAAGTACGTATTGGACTGTATCTCCGGTTGGGGACGTCAGAACGACGCCAGCCCCCAAGCCAGCCAACATTTTGGAGCCGTCAAAGTGCATGATCCAGTTGGAGTATGCGTCGTACTCTTTAGGGAGCTCGGCTTCAGTCCATTCAGCGATGAAGTCGGCCAAAACCTGCGACTTAATAGCTCGCCTTGGCTTGTAAGTTATGTCGAACGGGATGAGCTCGATGGCCCATTTGGCAATCCGGCCTGTTGCGTCGCGGTTGTTTATAATATCATTAAGAGGTACTTCGGATGCCACTGTTATTGAACACTCTTGAAAATAGTGTTGCAGCTTCCGGGATGCCATGAACACCGCGTATGCTATCTTTTGATAATGCGGGTACCGTGACTTGCATGGAGTTAGGACAGTGGACACGTAGTAAACTGGTTTTTGGAGAGGGAACTTGTGTCCGTCCCTTTCTCGTTCGACGACGAGCACCGCGCTTACAACTTGATGGGTTGCCGTGATGTATAATAGAATTGGTTCGCCCATGTTGGGCGCGGCCAGGACCGGATTTGTTCCCAGTATGGCTATTATTTCTTCGAGTCCGGCCGTGGCGGCATCCGTCCACTCGAAGTGTTCGGTGCGCCGCAAGAGGCGATAGAGGGGTAATGCCTTTTCTCCTAAGCGGGAGATAAAGCGGCTTAGAGCCGCCACGCATCCTGTCAATTTTTGTATTTGTTTGAGGTCTTTTGGGGTATCCAATTGTGACAGAGCTCGGATCTTGGCTGGGTTTGCTTCAATTCCTCTACCGGATATGATGAAGCCCAGAGCTTTCCGACTGGTACGCCGAAAACGCATTTTTCCGGGTTGAGCTTAATGTCATATGTTCGGAGATTGTCGAACGTGAGCCTCAAGTCGTCTACTAGACTATCGACGTGTTTGGTTTTGACGACCACGTCATCTACATATGCTTCAACTGTTTTGCTGATCTGGTTGGCCAGACATGTCTGAATCATGCGCTGATATGTTGTCCCGGCGTTTTTGAGTCTGAAGGGCATTGTGTTGAAGAAGAATGGGCCATATGGGGTGATGAATGCCGTTGCGGCTTGGTCTGACTCTGCCATCTTGATTTGGTGGTAGCCAGAGTATGCATCAAGGAAACACAATGAGTCGTGTCCTACGGTGGCGTCGATGATTTGATCAATTCGGGGGAGCGGGAAAGGATCCTTTGGGCAGGCCTTATTTAGGTCTTTGAAATCGACACATAGGCGCCAGGATTTGTCCTTCTTTGGTACCATCACCAGGTTTGCTAGCCAGTCCGGATGTTTTATATCTCTGATGAATCCGGCTTCCAGTAGTTTTGCTAGCTCTTCTCCCATGGCTTGTCTCTTGGGTTCGGAGAAACGCCGCAAAGTCTGCTTAACGGGCTTAAACCCTTTTAGGATGTTCAGGCTGTGCTCAGCCAGCCTGCGTGGGATTCCTGGCATGTCTGAAGGGTGCCAGGCAAAAATGTCCCAATTTTGTTGCAGGAATTCTCTGAGTGCGGCATCTACATCGGGTTTTAGTTGTGCCCCGATGGAGGCCATTTTTGTGGGGTCCGTTGGATGGACTTGGAATTTGACTATTTCGTCCGCTGGTTTGAAAGAGGTGGACTTGGATCTCTTATCTAGTATCACATCGTCCCTGTCCATCATGGAGTGCAACGCAGTTAGTTCCTCGGCCGCTAGGGCTTCGTATAATGCCTCCAGGGTGCAGCTGTCTTGTTTTCGGCATGGAGCACTGTGTCCGGATCACTTGCAAGAATGATGATTCCGTTGGGCCTGGGCATTTTGAGCTTCATGTACCCATAATGGGGTATGGCTTGAAAAATTGTAAATTCTTCTCTCCCTAGCAGAGTGTGGTATCTGCTGCTGAACGGGGCCACTTGAAATGTGACCTCCTCGGATCTGTAATTATCCAGCGTGCCGAACACCACATCCAGTGTGATTTTCCCTGAACAGCACACTTCCCGGCTTGGTATTATTCCTCTGAAGGTTGTGTTGCTTCGCTCAATGCGGCTCCAATATATTTCCATTTTTCGCAGGGTTTCCTTGTATATGAGGTTAAGTGCGCTACCGCCGTCCATGAGTACCTATGTAAGTCGGAAGCCGTCCACTATCGAACTGAGGACCAATGCGGCTGGTGCTCGGGCTATCCGGAATTTAGGTTCGTCACTGGCATTAAAAGTAATAGCCGTGTCACTCCATTGGTTTATTGTTGCTATTTGGTAGACTTCGGTAAGGTTGCGGAGGGTTCGTTTCCTCGCATTGTTTGATGCGAAAGTCTCGAAGACTGTCGACACCGTACTGGTATTTCTGGGGTGGTGTTCTTCGGATTCTGGAGTTAGAAGCTCCTCGCCACTTCTGGCCACCTGCCGGAGTATCCAACATGCTCTAAGGTTGTGAGTTGGTGTGACTTCCCCTGAACTATGAATTTTACAGGGTCCACTGAGCCATCCCTCCAGTACGGTCCCATACCCTATAGAGGGTTTTGTTTTTTGATGTTTGGCTCAGGTGCCTGGCAATAATGCGCCCTTTTGTTTCGGACTCGTGTTGTATTCAGGGCCGGATTGTCCCAGAATTTATCTTCAGTTTTCCAAACGCTTTCTGTCGCACAGTACTTTCGTACTATGGATGTTAAGTCTGCAAAGCGTGTAATTTCGCGGCGACTTATGGCGTTGAGGATTCCGATGTCCGTGCAGTTGTTACAGAAGAATGAAATTGCTTCTTCCTCACGGTAGTCCTTTATCCTGTTCATAACCAGGAGGAATCTGGCCCAATAGTGGTGTATTGTTTCCCCGGGCACTTGCCGTATTTGGGATAAATCCCTTATAGTTGGGTGGGCAGGTGGATTTAAATCCGGAACCCTGCCCGATAAAAGATTCAGGGGCCAAGAAGTTTCCGAATTCGGAAGCTTGCTTTCTTGGACATTATTCAATTAATCAGGCCTGCTGCCTGACTTTAGGTTCAGGACTTGGGCAACATCCTTCCCTTCGCGGGTATCCGGCTTGGACGGGTCGGGAAGCCGGACACATCTGGTCCTTAGAGCGGGCGAAGATGCGCCGCATTGTTCTTCCACCACTTCAACGTGGTGGGTGACCTGGGGAGAGTCGATCTCTCTCTGATCGGGTTTAAGCCCAATCTGGCCGTAATCTGTAGCGACTCCCAGGGCGGCAATGCGATCTAGGAGCTCATTCAGGGAAGAGAGATCCTTCGGATCTAACTGCTCGGTGAGTTCCGAGCTGATGTGAAGATTGCTTTCGATGGCCCAAGAGGTCATCGTCGGCGCGGCGGCCGAACAGGCGGTCATCAAAAACCTGCCTAGCTGGAGAGTTTGGCCGACAGTCAAAGCTCCTTTAGCAACAGCGCCGTCTTTAAAGACGGGGCGCGGCATCCTTCCTGATGGTGACGACACAGAGGAACTCTCAATGAAAGCACCAATGTCGGTGTCAAAACCGGCGGATCTCAGGTAGGGGGTCCCGAACTGTGCGTCTAGGCGGATGGTAACAGGAGACAAGGGACAGGATGTTTTTACCCAGGTTCAGGCCCTCTCGATGGAGGTAAAACCCTACTCCTGCTTGATTAATATTGATGATATGGCTAGTACAAGAGTGGATCTACCACGAGATCAGAGAGGCTAAACCCTAGAAGCTAGCCTATAGTATGATTGTTGTTCGTCCTACGGACTAAAACTCTCCGGTTTATATAGACACCGGAGAGGGCTAGGGTTACACAGAGTCGGTTACAATGGGAGGAGATCTTCATATCGTATCGCCAAGCTTGCCTTCCACGCCAAGGAATGTCCCATCCGGACACGGGACGGAGTCTTCAATCTTGTATCTTCATAGTCCAGGAGTCCGACCAAAGGTCATAGTCCGGCCATCCGGACACCCCCTAATCCAGGACTCCCTCAGGCAGACTATCATTTGAAGCACAAGAGCAAGGAGTTCATCATCAACACACCATTTGTTACTTCTTGGAGAGTTGTGTCTCCTAGATTGGCTAGGTGTCACTTGGGAGCCTCCGTCAAGATTGTGGAGTTGAACCAAGGAGTTTGTAAGGGCAAGGAGATTGCCTACTTCGTGAAGATCTACCCTAGTGAGGCAAGTCCTTCGTGGGCGACGGCCATGGTGGGATAGACAAGGTTGCTTCTTCGTGGACCCTTCATGGGTGGAGCCCTCCGTGGACTCGCGCCACCATTACCCTTCGTGGGTTGAAGTCTCCATCAACGTGGATGTACGATAGCACCACCTATCGGAACCACGGATAAAAAATCTCTGTGTCTCCAAATTGCGTTTGCACACTCCAATCCCATCCCTTTACATTCTTGCAATTTTCATGCTTTACTTTCCGCTGCTCATATACTCTTGTCATGCTTGCTTGATATGTATTGTGAATGTTAAAACTTGTGCCAAACTCCACTTCAACTTAAAGAGATTAAAAACTGCAACTTTTCTCACTTAGAGTCTATTCACCCCCCCCCTATAGACACCTCTTCTCGATCCTTTCAATTGGTATCAGAGCTTTGGTCTCCATTGCTTTGGTTTAAACACCATTGGAGGAAGACGGATGAGTCTATGTTGGGGAGTCTTAGATGTAGAGTGCCTATACTTGATGGAGAGTATTTTTGTGAGTGGAAAAATGAGATGCTTGTGATTTTCAATGAATATCATTTGAACAAGTACATTACTAGCCCTTGTGCACCTCATGTTGATCCTATGCATCCTACACTTGATGAGTCAATTGACATGATTCGCAATCTTAGAACTGTTAATCTTATCACTATAGGTTAGCCTAGAAACTTGATAGGTTGCTTGTCTACTCTTAAGTGTGCCTACACCATATGGAAATTTCTTGAGGAACGTTTTCCAAACTATTCCTTGCAAAATCTAGACGAAATTCTCCATAAGTCTATTGCCTTGAGTAAGATGAATTCCAATGATCCTAAGTTTGGTGATTGTCTATTTGAGCTTACAAATCTTATATGTGCCAAAGGAGATGTTGGAATTATTAGCAATATTATTTCCGAAGCTATTAGAATTCATAAAGAAGATCATTGTCAAACTCATTCTAATGAATCACCCTCTCTAGGAATTGATCCATCACATGACGATGTTGAACATGGATACTATGATGAGGATGATGATGTCTTATTGCAAATCTTCGGGGATACATGGCAGGAGGAAAGGAATGGATTCTTGATAGTGGATGTACCAATCACATGACCGGAGATAAAGATATGTTTCGTGAGCTTGCTGAAAACGATGACCCACGAAAGTATGTCACTTTTGGTGATAACTCAAAGGGTAAGGTGGTTGGCCTCGGTAAGGTGGCCATCTCAGATGATAGCTCCATACAAAATGTCATGTTCGTTGAATCTCTTGGGTACAAATTACTTTCAGTATCTAGACTTGCTGATTTCGGTTTCAATGTCCTATTTACTGAAGTAGATTGCCAAGTGTTTCGAAGAGACAATCATAAAATGGTCTTTACTGGTATACGTAGAGGTGATCTTTACATTGTTGATTTCACTAAAAAGGCTCAACCTAGAACTTGCTTAATTGCTAAATCCTCTAAAGGTTGGTTGTGGCATAGACGGTTAGGTCATGTGGGCATGCGAAACCTTGACAAGCTTATTAAAGGTAATCATATCCTCGGTGTTAACGATGTCATATTTGCTAAGGATAGACTTTGCAGCGCTTGTCAAGCAGGTAAACAGGTTGGAGGAAGGCATCCCATGAAGAACATCATGACCACAAGGAGGCCGCTCGAGCTACTTCACATGGATCTTTTCGGTCCCAACGCTTACAAAAGTCTCGGTGGAAATTCTTTTGGTCTAGTCATAGTCGATGATTTTTCAAGATTTATGTGGGTGTTCTTTCTCGATGATAAACCGCAGGTCCAAAAGATCTTCAAAAACTTCGCTAGGAAGGCCCAAAATCAATTTGAAGTGAAGATCAAGAAGGTTCACAGCGACAAAAGAACGGAGTTCAAGAATGCAAATGTGGACACCTTTCTTGACGAAGAAGGGATTTCACATGAGTTCTCGGCTACGTACACACCTCAACAAAATGGAGTTGTTGAGAGGAAGAACCGGACTCTCATCAAAATGGGAGAACGATGCTTGATGAGTACAAGACGCCAAAGCACTTTTGGGCAGAAGCGGTTGAGACAGCTTGTCATGCAACAAATCGCTTGTATCTTCACAAGCTACTCGGCAAGACGGCATACGAGCTTCTCACCGGTAACAAACCCCAAGTTGGATACTTTCGAGTATTTGGCTCAAAGTGCTACATTCTTGATAAGCATCGTCTTTCTAAATTTGCTCCTAAATCTCATGAAGGTTTCCTACTTGGTTATGGCTCAAACTTTGACACTTATCGTGTCTACAATAATTTCACCCGAAAGGTTGAAGAGACGGTAGATGTGAAGTTTGATGAATCTAACAGCTCACAAGTAGAGCAATTGCCAATTGATGTAGGAGACAAAGACCCTTCGGAATCAATCCAAGTCTTGTCTATTGGCAAGATTTGTCCAACGGAGGTGAAGAAGAGTACCTCATCCGTCCAAGTGGAAGTTTCCATCTCACGACAAGGTGAACCAAGAGTTGATACGGAAGCATCCACAAGTGGGACACACCAAGACAAACAAAATGAGGAAGTCAACCAAGATGAACATCAACAACCTCCTTCTTCACCACGATAAGAGAACGACAACGTCAACAATGAAGAAGGCCAAGAAGAAGAACAAGATGAAGAAGATGTTCCACCCAGATCCAAGCAAAAGCTTCCACGAGTTCGAGCAAGAGTCGCCAAAGACCATCCCGTCGAGCAAATCTACAATGATATCGAAACCGGGAGAATCACTCGCTCTAAAACTCATTTGGCTAACTTGTGTGAACATTATTCATTCATCTCTATCATTGAACCTATGAAGGTTGAAAAAGCATTGGAAGATCCGGATTGGATAAATGCCATGCATGAAGAGCTACACAACTTTGAGAGAAATCACGTTTGGACATTGGTTGAGAAGCCCGACAACAACCACAACATCATTGGTACCAAATGGGTGTTTCGCAACAAGCAAGATGAAGATGGACAAGTAGTTCGCAACAAAGCACGTCTCGTCGCCCAAGGCTACACTCAAGTCGAAGGTATGGACTATGGTGAGACATATGCCCCCGTTGCTAGACTTGTGTCCATTCGCATCTTACTTGCCTATGCTAATCACCATGATATCACCTTGTACAAAATGGACATTAAAAGTGCTTTTCTAAATGGTGAAATAGAGGAGGAAGTTTATATTAAGCAACCTCCCGTCTTTGTCAATCCTAAGAAACCTAATCATGTTTACAAACTTCACAAAGCTCTTTATGGTCTTAAGCAAGCTCCTAGAGCATGGTATAAATGCTTGACCAAGTTCCTTATTGAAAAAGGCTTTGAAATTGGAAAAATTGATTCTACTCTTTTTACTAAAAGGGTTAATGGAGAACTATTTGGGTGCCAAATCTATGTTGATGATATTGTATTTGGTTCGACTAACCCTCACTTTAGTGAGAAGTTTGGAAAGCTAATGTCAGAGAAGTTTGAGATGTCTATGATGAGTGAACTCAAATTCTATCTCGGTTTGCAAATAAATCAAACTAAGGAAGGTACTTTTGTCTCTCAAACGAAGTACACCAAGGACTTATTCAAGAAGTTCAATATGCAAGAATGCAAAGGTATGACTACACCCATGCCTACTAGTGGACATCTTGATTTGACCAAAGATGGCGAACCGGTTGGTCAAAAGGTTTACCGCTCCATGATTGGTTCATTGTTATATCTATGTGCCTCTCGTCCCGATATTATGCTAAGTGTGTGCATGTGTGCACGATATCAAGCGGCTCCTAAAGAATGCCATCTTAAGGCTGTGAAAAGGATAGTGAGATAGTTAATACACACACCAAATTTTGGCATTTGGTATCCTAAGAGGTCTTCTTTCGATCTTGTTGGTTACTCCGATTCGGACTATGCCGGAGACAAGGTTGATAGAAAGTGCACTTTGGGTACTTGTCAATTTCTTGGTAGATCTCTTGTGTCTTGGTCCTCCAAGAAACAAAACTCGGTATCTTTATCCACCGCTGAAGCGGAATACATTGCCGCTGGTTCATGTTGTGCTCAATTACTTTGGATGAGCCAAACTCTTAAGGATTATGGGGTATACGTGAAACATGTTCCATTGCTTTGTGACAATGAAAGTGCTATCAAGATTGCTCACAATCCCGTGCAACACTCTCGAACTAAGCACATTGAAGTTCGTCATCATTTCATTCGAGATCACGTTGCCAAAGGGGACATTAATCTTAAGCATGTTCGCACCGATAAGCAATTAGCGGATATATTCACCAAACTGCTTGATGAGAAAGTCTTTTGCCATTTGAGAGGTGAATTGAACATCATTGATGCTTCAAACTTGGAGTAGGAACTCCTTTTGTATACATGCAAGGCATGAGCCTTTGACTAATCCTTGATATTTCTTTCATGTTGCTATTCATATGTCTTGGATATATTTGCACCCTTGCATGTCATCTAACCCTTGTAGGTACTTGGATGAATCTAAATCTATGAGATTGCAACCCACTCACATCTTGAGCAAATATCTACATCACCAAGTCTCTACACAATGGTGGTTGAAGACAAGGAAGCACGAAACCCTTCAACCATATCCTTTGACAAATTCTATATTGAGTTTCATGATTGTCATTTTAGATATACAAGTGCTCTTCCTTGCAAGACTAATCCATGTAGGTAGATGAACTCAAATTCCAAGTGGAAGCTCACAACTCTTGATGAACTACATCAACATTGAGCATCCCACACAAGTTCAACTACATGATCATGATCGACACCACCACCCAAGGTATGTTATTCCATCTTAGAGAAGCTTTACTCCAAGTCATGAGTCAAAGCAACTCAACAAGATGTGAATACATCAAAATGCTTAAACGAAAAATGGTAACCCCATTTTGAGCTTAAATGATGAGTATGACCTATGATCAAGTGATCTCACTTGACTCCTAAGTCAATATACTCTAACATAGGTGACATTGTCACCGACCAATTCTAGATGAAGTTCTCTTGTGTTCTTTTATGTGCTCTTGCATTTTCCTCATGCATATTTGTTTCCCCTTTCAAAAAAAACTTCATCTAGATTTATTTTTTGTTCTGCATTCCCTGCATCAAATTCTTCACAAATCTTTCAGTTAATTCCTTGCAAATCCTTGAGAGATCTTACTTGTCTAGTGAGCTGAGGTGACAAGTGTGGTCTCTGTGATGAACTTGGTCACACCGGTCCGTTGCCTTCGGTCCAACCAAAATCCTTCGGTGCAACCGAAGCACACAACTCGGTGCCACTGATTTCATTGCAGGAAAGACAGCTTGCCACTTGTTCCTGCATTCTTTTTGATCCAGCTCCACTCAATGATTCTTGTCCTCTACCAGCATCACATTCGACTTGTTGCTTTGCTCTATGACTCAAGGACCAAACCCATTTGTAACAACAATCCAGAAGAACCCTTCTTGGAAATTGATGTCAAAGGGGAAGAGAGAGATCACATCAAAGCTTAATCATTTCTATAGGGGGAGAGAATACTCAGGGAGAGAGAGACCCCAGATGCTTGGTGTTCAAGAGGAGAGAAGTCACATGTCTTTAAGAGGGGAAAGACATGTTCATATTTGATTGTTTGCGTTAGCTCTGTTTCTTTTCTTTGCTCTGATTTTCCGTTCCCTATCTTCTCCCAGTATCCCATGCTAGATTCAGGGGGAGCAAGACATCTAAGGGAAGGAAATCCTTGAATTCATTGCACATATTTACCTTTGGGGACATGTCTATATCCAATGGAGTACTCAGTACTCACTCTCTACATGTCATCCCAGTCTTTGTACTCTTGTGGTTTCTTTTGTTTGGTCTGGCTAGTAGGTGTATCTGTGTTATATAACCTTGTTTACGCAGGTTCATTCCTTCCTAAGCAAACCCAAGACCACAAGGTAAGTATATGCATCATAGTCATGTCTATGAGGATTTCTTGCTGATGAACATACTGTTTGCAAGGACTCATGAGCATGAAGGTACATTTCCTATAACTCACATCATTTGCTCTGATGCATATAGCCAAGATACATGTAACACATTCCTTACTCTGTCATGCTTATGCATTCACATGCTCCTATATTCCATATTTACATGATTACATACATGTAGGGGGAGCCTGTGGATGTTACCTGTCTTTCCAAAGCTTTACTTGTTATTCTCTACATCTTTATCTAAAGCTTTGATGTATGTTGTCATCAATTACCAAAAAGGGGGAGATTGAAAGCACAAGTGCTCCCTGGGTGATTTTGGTAATTAATGTCAACATATCTCTTGTTGGACTAATACTGTTACCTAGTATGTTTCAGATAAGTTCAACAATGGAGTGGCATGGACTCGAGGATGTGGAACCCCTTCAAGATGCTAAGGACAAAGGATTGGCTCAAGCTCAAAGCACAAGACTCTACCTTTTACTTTTAGTGATCCAAGATCACATTGAGTCCATAGGAAAGCCAATACTATTAAGAGGGGATGAGGTGTTGCTTAATGTCTTGCTTGCTCGAAGTGCTTAGTGATATGCTCCAAAGCCCTCAACCACTTTCTCACATCCACATATGTCCCAAACCAAAAGTCAAACTCGGCCCCACCGAAACTTTCTATCCGGCGCGACCAAGTTCAAATGACATAGCCACTGCCAGAAACCCTAATCAAGTCGATCTCACGGATGGGATCTCGGTCTCACAGAGATGGTCTTGCAAATTCTCTGTTGCCTATTGCAATAATTTCGGTCCCATCAAGATATGCAATCGGTCCCACCGAGTTTGCCTGGCCAACTCTCTGTTTGCTTATTACCCAAATTGGTCCCACCGAGTTTGTGTAATCGGTCAAACCGAGTTGAGGCTTTACCATAACCCTAGCACATCAGTCCTACCGAGTTGATCATGTCGGTCCCACCGAAATTCCTAATGGTCACATTATGAACTAAATTGGTCTGACCGAGTTTCATGATTCCGTCCCACCGAGTTTGGTAAATTGTGTGTAACAGTTAGATTTTCTGTGGAGGCTATATATACCCCTCCACCCACTTTTCATTCGTGGAGAGAGCCATCAGAACATGCCTACACTTCCAACATACATTTTCTGAGAGAGAACCACCTACACTTGTGTTGAGGTCAAGATATTCCATTCCTACCACATAAATCTTGATCTCTAGCCTTCCCCAAGTTGCTTTCCACTCAAATCTTCTTTCCATCAAATCCAAATCCTGTGAGAGAGAGTTGAGTGTTGAGGAGACTATCATTTGAAGCACAAGAGCAATGAGTTCATCATCAACACACCATTTGTTACTTCTTGGAGAGTGGTGTCTCCTAGATTGGCTAGGTGTCACTTGGGAGCCTCCGTCAAGATTGTGGAGTTGAACCAAGGAGTTTGTAAGGGCAAGGAGATCGCCTACTTCGTGAAGATCTACCCTAGTGAGGCAATTCCTTCGTGGGCGACGGGCATGGTGGGATAGACAAGGTTGCTTCTTCGTGGACCCTTCGTGGGTGGAGCCCTCCGTGGACTCATGCAACCATTACCCTTCATGGGTTGAAGTCTCCATCAATGTGGATGTACGATAGCACCACCTATCGGAACCACGGATAAAAAATCTCCGTGTATCCAAATTGCGTTTGCACACTCCAATCTCATCCCTTTACATTCTTGCAATTTGCATGCTTTACTTTCCGCTTCTCATATACTCTTGTCATTCTTGCTTGATATGTATTGTGAATGTTAAAACTTGTGCCAAACTCCACTTCAACTTAAAGAGATTAAGAACTGCAACTTTTCTCACTTAGAGTCTATTAACCCCCCCTGTAGACACCTCTTCTCAATCCTTTCACTAGTATCATTGGTTTTGGGTCTATCCACAGGTTGCTACCATCACTCTGGATTTCTGCATGCACTCCTTACATAATCTCACTATGTTTTATTCCTATGCATGTCAGTTATTGTACACAATGGAACTGAACATGTAGAGAAAAATAGACGAGCCTTGCGTGGCAATAAAATTTCATGCAGACGTCGCTCCATGGTAGGCGCAAAGGCAGCCCCCCCACCCATTTGAGATTGTAATCGAGAGGAAGATATCTGTTCTGAGGGGGATTCAGAAGAACAAGACCACTCCTATTTACCCCTTGAGGTCTTTGCTCTAACTTGGCATGCTGATGTTGGTTATATCATGCATATGGTGCCTTGCATTGCTTACTTTATACATCAAATATGTCATATGCTTAGTTTAGACATGCTTTGTGTGAATGCCATCTGTTTAGTTTATTTATCGTTTATGTGAATTATGCAACACCATCTTGTTTAGCCAGGCATCATATATGTGAATTTTGCAATGCCATCCTGCTTAGCCAGTCATCTTATATGTGAATTATATCAGGCCATCCTTTTTGTTACGTATTACATTTGTCAACAATGTTAGTACATTCAACTACTCTTTGTGTGCATCAGCCATTTGACACGGTGATGGAAAATTATGGAGTGAAAACAAGGTCTTCAGAGCAGACTATGCTATCTGACGAAGTGCATATCTCGTTGGTTACACATAGCTTCTCAGAGGAGGATTCAGAGACAGATGACCAGTCCTATTTCCCCCGGAGGTGTATGCTCTAACTTGGCAGGGTTATGTTGCTCATATCGTGCGTATGGTGTCTTACATTGCTATGTCATTTGATTAATTTAGACATGCTTTGTGTGAATGCTACCTGTTTAGTGTCTAATTACCATATATGTGAATTATGCATTGCCATCTTGTTGCAAGACATTATATATGTGAATTATGCAATGCTATCTTGTTGCAAAGGTATTATATATGTGAATTATGCAATGCCATGTTGTTTAGCCAATGATCATGCATGTGAATTATATCATGCTACCATTTTTTTATTACATGTTCCATTTGTCGACAACGTTTGTATATTCAACTACTCTTCCTATCCATCAGCCATTTGAAGCGGTGATGGAAGTATCTGGAGTGAAAACAAGGTATTCATAGCAGACAATGCTACCTACTGAAGCAGACATCTTGCTGGTTACAGAGAGCTCCTGAGAGGAGGATTCAGAGACTGATGACCAGTCCTATTTCCCCCTGAGGTCTATGCTCAAACTTGGCATGGTTATATTACCCATGTCATGCATGTTGTCTTGCATTGCTTAGTTTTTACATCATATATGGATTACCATCTGCTTACTTGCTTACTATATAAATCATGTATTTGAATTATATCATGCCATCATGTTTACATACACAACATTTATCTGAATTATGGCATGGGAACCCATTTAATAAAGACATCATATAGTTATATCATCTCATCCTGTTTAGTGTTTAGAGTCGTCATATTTTGAATTATGTCATTCTATCCGTGAATTATATCATGCTATCATGTTTCCATAGGCGGAATGCATGTGAATTATGGCATACCAACCTATTTAATAAACACATTATATAGTTATATCACGCCATCCTGTTTACATAGTCATCGTATTTTGAACTATGTCTTTCCATCTTTTTTAGTTAGCCATCATAATGTGAAATTGTGTCATGTTATCCTGTTTAGTTAGCCATCATATATGTGAAATTGTGTCATGCTATCCTGTTTGGTTAGACAACATAAATGTGAATTATTTCATGCCCTCTTTTATTCCCCACTATCCATTGCACCTGTCTATCATACAATATCTATACTTTCAATTACTTGTCTTGTTTATCAGCCATTTGAATTGGAGAGGGTGATGGCAGTATCTAAGGGAGTAACAACACGGTCTTCAGAAAAGATAGTGCTACCAGTTGATGTAGATAGAACCATGGTTGTACTTGCCCAAGAACCAGCCCCACCACACATAACCCAGACTCTCGCGGATTGTACCCCTACCCAGTTGGACAGAGAGCCAGCTACACCCCTTCTAACCCCAATCACAGCAGATAGTAACCCAGTTCCAGTTGACACAGCACCATCTCCACCACAGAGCACCCAAACACGAGTAGTTAGTAAGGGAACTACAGTGCCCAAAGCACGAGGACCACCACTCTGAATCCCAACTCAACGCTTAAAGGATAAGAAGATTTGTTCTCAGGTTAGGTTCTGTAGCTATGGTTCGTACTCCTTTGCTCTTGCATCACTGTATTTACTCATACCAACTATTTCCAAATTAGAAGGATGGAAATGAAACTCCAATGGCGCAACAGGTATGTTTTAAACCTGTTTCTTTAACTAGTTTGCTGTTGTAACTTTCTCTATGTTGATTTCAGTTTCAATTGAATAAACAGTTATGTTCACATGGCATGCACCTTACAAGTGTTGTTATTGCTCTATAGTTTCCCACACTTATGTTTTGTCTATTCTGATTTGTCTTGAACAAATATTATTTGAACTGTGTCTCTATCTTGATTTGGCAACAAAAACTAGAATGATATAGACCATAAAGTGAACATGGTACATAGATATATGTTTGTTTCATGCTATTATCCTATCCACTTTACTACTGAACTGATTTACCAAAATGAGTTTCATATACAACATGGTAAACATGTGATGTGTCTGCTTGTTTCTCTTTTAGAATGCAGACAAAATATTGGAGAACAGTACCTCGTTATGCAATGGTAAAGGAAGTTATGCAGATAAGGTTCAAGATAGTGAAACATCCCTCTTGGCCTCCAAGAAAGCTGATAAAAACTATCTTGACAACAGTGAGAGAACCCAAAATTCCTATCTTGATGTAGTGTTCGAGTTACTGGCCACTACTGCTGGCACAAGCTCTTCGAACTCGCTTCCTGAATCAGTTCGTCTTCTTGAGTCTCAACTTCAAGTCGAAAGACATCAATCAGATGTGCTGCAACAAGAAGTTGAAGCACTGAGGAAGTCCCTGCAGAATTCATATGCATACTTTATGGTGCAACAACAAGCACTGGAGGATTTAAGTGTCAAACAAGATAAAGTTAATAAGCTTGCTAAGCATTTTTCCATCATTACGGGTACCTAGGATATTGTTTCTTGAGATCTTATGAAGTGGTTTTAGTTCTGGACTTGTTTTGCTGCGGCGTTTATTTGCACTGGTCGCCAACTTTGACAACCAGTGTATATGATAAGTTGCTTTGTTCCCTATATTTGCACTGGTGGCGAACTTTGATGCCCAGTGGATGTAATATGTGTAATAGCCGTGATAGCCTAGCATAAGTTTCTTGCTTATTTATTTCCTTGTTGTCTTGTTTATTTGTTTGCTTGTAGTGAGTGCAGTTCTTTTCCCGTGGTTTGCTAGTGGCTGCTATAACCTAATTTTTAAAACTAGACCACAATAACCATGGGCTACATATTTACTATAGTGACACTGGGCCTCCTACGGTCCGTAGAAACAATGGGCCTTCTACGGGCCGTAGAAACAATGGGCCTTCTACGGGGCGTACAAACAATGGGCCTTCTACGGGCCGTAGACACAATGGGCCTTCTACGGGCCGTATCATCAATTCTACGGGTCGTATGATCGATGGCCAAACATGGGCCAATAACAAACCGCATTATGGTCATAAATGGGCTAGGTTGGAATCGTCCATTCATGGGACGACCATAACGGGCCGTCGTTAATCGGACGTATTTGATGACGCTATGAAAACGGCCCAGCGTTTTAACGGGCCACAAATGGGCCGACTGTAACCACGGGCTGAATTTGGCCCACAAGCAGAAAATTACAGTAATGGGCCGTAGGTAACCGAATGCTGGAAATGAGCCGAAGAATAAATGGGCCCTGAGAAGGCCGAAAGATAATATGGGCTGGAAACGGCCCAATGGAATAATGGGCCGTTAATGGGTATAAAGTGATACACTGTTCATTACGGGACAGTTTCACCACGGGCCGTTAATGGGCCAAGAGTTACAAAGGGCCTCATATGGGCCGAAAGACGTCATGGCCATACATGGGCCGGAAGTTAAAACGGGATGGAATCATATTGGACGGCCCAGATGATGCTACTGGACCTAATTCGGATAGGTCGTAACGGGCCCTGGGTTAGCGGGCTGTAAATGGGCTATATGCGAATAGGTCGTTAACAGGCTTTCCGTGGGCCGGCCCGCCACCTTTTGACCAAGTCAAACGGGCTAGCCTTTTCACTGGAATGGGCCTTTGTTGGGCCGTGCCACGTGTCGACGTATCATAGGTGCCTTCGGTCCAATGAGCGGATGACATCTGTCCCAACGATGAGCCGACACGTGTTTCCTCCAGCCAATGATGATTTTACACGTGGAAAATCCCCATTGGCCGGGGCTGTTAACGGGTTATCAGATCCAAAATCGGACCCGGTAGCTTAACGGCGAGCCGTTACGATGAATGCCATGTGTCGGTCACCCTTGATGAAAGCACTTCTATGATGCGCGATTTATCGTCATGGAAGTGGACACTTCCGTGATGATAATTTTGGTAATGTCATGGAACACTTCTACGACAGCACAGGTATAACTATCTTGATTCTGTCATAAAATCGTCATGGATGTACATGCATGACAGAAAACGTGACCTACTGTGACAAACATGTATCATCATGAAAGTGTATTTTCAGTAAGGTATTCTGATGCGGAGCATCCCTCGACCATCACCATGAATGTCACACCACCACCGCAAGGACAGAGAGGACCATGGACAAGAGCACATGCACGCGCCATCGAGAACGAGGTGAACTCTTTCCTCTTCGAGCTCCACTCAAATTCATTCGAGAGTTGGGTCCTACCTCAAACGGAGGTGTTGTGCATGATTAGGTATCAAGGTGTTGATGATGGAGAGCCTAGCATGAAGACCCAAGCACCCGTGAAGGAAGGGAAGGCAGAATGACGCGAGAAGCACGAAGCCACAGAGACTCTAGGACCCCCGGGTGCCGGGGCCTTCAGCCATAGCCCAGGGCCGGCCTGCTGTGCACCCTGGGTGCCCGGCCCGTCGAGCCCCGGGTGCCCGGCTGTGGCCTGGGTGGTGCCCCTAAGCAGCCCGGGTGCTCGGCCAGCTGGCCCCGGGTGCCCGACCCCCCCGGCTGGGAGCTGCACCACCGCCCCGGGTGCCCAGGACATCAACCCTGGGTGCCCGACCCCCCTCCAGTCGGCTCCCCTCTGCCCAGGGTGCCCGGGCCATCACCCCCCGGGTGCCCGGTCCCTTCTGCCACTTGGCTACGGCCTCCCTGACCGGACCGGGTGCCCGGCCACCCCTGGCACGTCTCCCTCCGGGTGCGCGGACCCCTTTACCCCGGGTGCCCGGACACGTCCGGTTTGTGCCCATGTACACTAAGGGCAAATGACCCATGTACCCTTGTTTACCTCTATTTCGTCCCTAGACTATATATACCCCTTCCCTAGCTCATTAGAGAGGATAGCAAAGTATTGGATAGACAAAGAGAGAGATTTTCTCATCTTCCTCCTCGTGGAGATCATGATCTCCTAAGGGAGAAGATCCTCTTGTGGATATCAAGACCCCATCTAGGGAAGGATCCCCATCATAGGATCATCAAGAACTCTCTCCTCATAGGATTGGGATGAACTAGCTTCTTTTGTATCTTCTTGTGTTGAATTTGGACCTTTTTATCTCTCTTTGTGTGATTGGATCTAGCATATGTGTGATTGGATCTAGTCAATTTGAGTGTTTCCCCTCTCTCGTGTTCTTCGTGTTCTTGGGGATTTCCCCTCCAATTCGTGAAAGATCTCCACATAGGGTTCCACCCAAGAACATCTTGGTATCATGAGCCATGGTTTCTCACGAAATTGGAGCCCCCCTCTTTGTTTTCTTCTAGCCTAATTTTTGTGTTCTTCTCCAATTTCGAAAATTCCCCACCAAAGATAGCCCCATTTTTTTGTGATTTGTTGGTTTGATGAGATTTTGTTGGACTTGATCCATGGATTTGCTTGGTTTCAAGTGGATCTAGTATTCCCCCCATCCATATCCACCTTTCTCTCCATGAATTCCACCAATTTCTCCCATTTTCCCACGAATTTCCGCCCAAATTCGTCACCCCCGGGCACCTGGACCTCAAACCCCGGGCACCCGGACCCCCCATGCAACCCCGCTGACAACCCCGGGTGCCCGCACCCCTTACCCCTAGGCACCCGGACCCCCGGGCCATCTCCGCCCAACTCCCCTGACCACCCCGGGCACCCGCACCTTCCAACCCCAGGCACCCGCACCTTCCAACCCCGGGCACCCACACCTCCTAGAATCAGCCCACCAACAAAAATTGTTTCGGCCATAACTTTCGCTCCTGGAGTCCGATTTTGACATTCTTTAGCTTGTTGAGTAGCTATTGACATCCCCCATCCATCTAGATAGGTTCCAACACCATTTGAATCCATCAAAAAATTGGCATTTTGGCATCTTTTCATAGGCCATCCACCATATCATCCGCCATAACACCATCACTTTCCGCAACTTAACCCATTTTGCTCCATTTAGCATTTGTGGTTGCTTGAGTGGTGACTTGAGTCTCCTAAGGTGTTTCGGCTACTTAGGGACGATTGCTTCATCATCAACCACCACCACAACTTCTGCATTGCTAACTCCGAAACCACCAACGGATTCCGCTACCATCATTTGACATTTTCCTTTGAGATTTTGAGTTTGCGGTTTTTTCTGTTTCCTAGGGTGTTGCGGCTAACTAGGAACGGTTCGACATCGATAACACCACTGCTCACCTTCGACAAGGATTCGACATTGACCACTTCACCATTTTGACAACCTAACCGTAAGCAAGAACGGTAACCTCTATATCATCTTGGTATCGTGGTATCCCATCCTTGTACATTCATTCTTGCCATTACATTGTTAACCCCTTAGCCCATTTTGCGTCACTTGCCTATCGAGACTAGCCATTTGAGTATTGCCGGCAGCGTTACTTATGCACATTATTGATCCATACCTTCCATTGCATATATACCATATCACATTGGTATCATCATATCATCCCTTGTGTCACAAGATTGTTCCCTGATATACACAATTGCTATCTTGGTTTGTGCATTTCACATAAGTGGCCATATAAAAAAAAGAATAAGCTTTTAAGCAAAAAGAGAGCAAAGAGCTTGTGAGCAAGAGCCATAGCATCATACCACATTGCACATAAGATTGTCATATTCGATCATCTTGGATCATCTTGAGAAGAGCATCGGGAACATCATACACATAGCATACTTGGGATCGAAAGCTCATACATTTTGCATCCTATAGGTTGTGCATAAGTGTCGTATCCGCCTATTGAGCAATCGTGCTAGCGTCTCTCTTGAGTTGTGCAACATGAGCGTCTTCCGTGGATTCCACATTTTGTGCTCATTCCTTGGTTGCACGACCCCATTTCTCTATACGTGTGTGTGTTTCCGTGTGCCACCCATTGCTATTGGTCTACTTGTTTCACTTGCGAATTTGTGAATCTTTTCCAACATTATTGACTCTTGCTGACATTTTGCATTAAATTTTTGTACCACTATCCTCATCGAGCTCCATCATAAGCCTTACTTGTGTAGGTGTGAGAACTAACAAGATCCGGTACCAATTGTGCTATTTCCTTATTACATTATTGAGTGATCATTGATCCATCTTCAACATTGGATAAGGTACATTGGTCTAGTTCTTTCCTTTCTTCCACTTACATTTGCTCGAGTCTTGTGATGGATAGGAAAGGCATTTCATCTCCGGTCTTCCACGATAACGATGGCGCGAACAACTACATCACCAAAGTGCCCATCTTCGGAATACAATGAGCAATGTGAGGCATTGAGCGACTCACCGTCGACATTCACCAAAGCGAAGCACGGACAAGGGACTACATGGACACCAAGTTGGATGCACAATTGGATGACATCCGACATGTGTGGGCCAACTACAAGTCTTCTTCCTCTTCGTCATCTTCAAGGCAGAGACGCTCAAGTCGCAAGTCTTCAGAACGGCCACAACATGCAAGTACCACACGACAACGTCAAGAAAAACTTCATGAGCACAAGAGAAGACCGCGAGACGAGTACCAACAAGACGGAGCAATGACTACTACCACCACTTCGGCATCTTCGCGAAGTGCTCTCAAGGCCATCCACGGCGACGGTGATGAGATGATCCAGCATGGGATTTTCCCTTCGATCATGGAGGAGAGCGATGATGTGCCATCTTCGGCCTTCATCCACGGTGACGACGATGAGATGGTTGAGCATGGGATTTTCCCTTCGACCACGGCGACGTATGATGACTTGAGTGACTTGTGCCACCATATTGAGAGTGAGAGTGACTTCGCCACTAGCCCCAAATATGATGAGTTGACATAATTCCCATGTGAGGAGAGCCACAACACCCACCACTTCAGTGAGTTGAGTGACTCCACCATATATGACTTTGAGTGCACCTACCTTGAGGTAGTGAGTGAGCCACCACCACATAGAGAGAGTGAGGTAGTTGATAGGGCATGTGAGGCCATTTAGATTTCTAACAACTTAACCTCTACCTCTATTGTGTCTTCTCATTTGGTTCTAGGTCCCATATATGATGACGCGCCGACCCGCGACGACTTCGTCCTTCCTATGGACAAGATGATGGTCATGGTAGAATATGATGCACCCCCCACATGGTTCCATCGAGTTAAAGATGATGACCACCATTTGGTCTTTGCCACCTCACCTACACCACATGAGTGGAATGAGAATGGTAACATAGGTGAAGGTGATGCTCTAGTCCCACTAGTGGACATTCTTGACATTGATTGCTTGCATGATGTTGATCCACCTATTGTCATGCTTCATGCTAGTGCGATTTTCCCATGCGATAATTTACCCATTTATGATGAGTTTGATGATTGCCATGTGGAGTCCATTATTTGTGATGCCATGTTACATAGGATTTCTTGTGATAATTCTCTCGGTCACATCATGTTTGACAATCCGCATGACTTATCATATGCTATGCATGAGATCAACCATATGTCATATTTGCAATCTCGTCATAGTGACTATGCATATGCCATCAACATAAACCCAATTTGCACATGTGGCATAGATGACAAGCCCATGGTTATTGGCATTTGTTTTTCTTGTGATGATATTGATATGCTACCTTTGCATCATTTATCTACTATGCCATGCCATGATCACATTGTTCCAAATATGCATTGTTTCGGATGTTATCCATTTTCTCCATATGATGTTTCCGCTATTGCTCATGAGGAGACCCCCATAGTTTCCTCATCCATATTACGAGATTTTGATCCATCCCATACTTTGCATGATCCCACTACTTGTGTGCACCATATGCTCCCCATGAATAAACATGCTAGTGATGTGCCATATACTTGCATTCTCAATTTGTTCCCCCATCGTGTCATACATAACAACTATTCTTTCATGATGGATGACATGTTCTTATACCATGCATCAAATTTCTTTGAGCGATGCTATTCTTGTGCTAACTCACACATGCACATACACATTATGATGGATGATGTGTACATTTACCACGACACACTTTCTTTGGGTTGTGTCTCTTTTTTGTAGGTATGCATGCTACCTCGTTAACCTCGCAATCCCATGAGTTGACGAAACGAGCTCTAGAGAGCAATGATGACTTGGGATCCCTTGGAGTGTCTTTCCCACCGCTCTCTTCATGCAAAGACTTCGTGCATTTCTTCTACATGGCCCTCACTTGGCTATGGGTTATTGTCCATTACATATTATATTCCCTTATTGCCATGTTCACTGTGCATATGCTCATTACTATGCCTTTGCCATGCATTTGTGACCCATGCTTTGCATTACACATGATGATTGACTCTACTACTTGTATGAGTATTTGCAGGCTTGGTGGAGATATTGCTTGTTATTGTCATGTTTGCCATGTGCCCCATGACTATGATGATACATTGATCTTGCTTTGTGCTCGTGCTCATGATATGTCATCCGCATTTCCTGTATCTATCATTTGCTCACATGACATGATTGCTATGATTTCCTCTAGTGTGTTGCATCTTCGCTCCACTAGTTTGCACGACTTGATTTATACGCTTGCTCATGTTGCATCCAATTCTTGGATTACTTGCTCCTATCGTATGTTTGGTTGCAACAATGTCATTACTTCACATATGCCATGTCCCATTGCTTGTCACATGATTGATTTAATTACCTCACACATGATGAACAATTGCTATATCATTTGTGTTTGCTTGGATTGTCTTGCACTTGACGCATGTGTTTAGACATATCATCTTCTTTGGTGTTGTGGATTATTCTTATGCATACCATAGACCATTTATTGAGCACTTTATGCATGCTTGCTATGACATTGAGGTAGATGCTTGTTCACTTGCCCCACATATTAGCACCTTTACCTCACCCTTGCATGATTGTTTCCATGATGCTTCTCCATGTGCTCAATTTATATGCATACATGCCATGCCACAATCCCTTGTCACACCATATGATATACTTGATGACGACACTTGTTTGGTGACTCACCTCTTGAATGCTTGGTTTTGCTCTAACGCTAACAACATTAGTTTTTCCAAGTATTTGTTCTACTCGTTCCTTTTGAAGGAATCACAACACGGTGCAACATTGGAGAGTGACCATTTTGAGCTTCCACATGACAAGTGCTTGGTGGTTGTCCACTTCTACACGGCGACGCCGTCTCCTTCCCATGGTGATGAAGATCATGATCCGTCGATGGATCTCTCCCAAGGGGGGGGGGGAGATGATGCGGAGAATCCCTCGACCATCACCATGAATGTCACACCACCACTGCAAGGACGGAGAGGACCATGGACAAGAGCACGTGCATGCGCCATCGAGAATGAGGTAAACTCTTTCCTCTTCGAGCTCCACTCAAATTCATTCGAGAGTTGGGTCCTACCTCAAAAGGAGGTGTTGTGCATGATTAGGTATCAAGGTGTTGATGATGGAGAGGCTAGCACGAAGACCCAAGCACCCGTGAAGGAAGGGAAGGCAGAAGGACGCGAGAAGCACGAAGCCACGGAGGCTCTAGGACCCCCGGGTGCCCGGCCCTCCATGCCCCCGGGTGCCCGGGCCTTCGGCCACCTTCCAGGGCCTGCCCCCTGTGCACCTCAGGTGCCCGGCCTGTGGAGCCCCGGGTGCCCGGCTGTGGCATGGGTGGTGCCCCTAAGCAGCCCGGGTGCTCGGCCAGCTGGCCTCGGGTGCCTGGCCCCCCGGCTAGGAGCTGCACCGCCGCCCCGGGTGCCCGAGCCATCAACCCCGGGTGCCCAGCCCCCCCCCCCCTCCAGTTGGCTCCCTTCCGCCCTGGGTGCCCGAACCCCTTTACCCCAGGTGCTCGGACACGTCCGGTTGTGCCTGCGTGCACTAAGGGAAAATGACCCATGTACCCTTGTTTACCTCTATTTCGTCCCTAGACTATATATACCCCTTCCCTAGCTCATTAGAGAGGATAGCAAAGTATTGGATAGACAAAGAGAGAGCTTTTCTCATCTTCCTCCTCATGGAGATCATGACCTCCTAAGGTAGAAGATCCTCTTGTGGATATAAAGACCCCATCTAGGGAAAGATCCCCATCATAGGATCATCAAGACCTCTCTGCTCATAGGATTGGGATGAACTAGCTTCCTTTTGTATCTTCTTGTGTTGGATTTGGACCTTTGTATCTCTCTTTGTGTGATTGCATCTAGCATATGTGTGATTGGATCTAGTAAATTTGAGTGTTTCCCCTCTCTTGTGTTCTTCGTGTTCTTTGGGATTTCCCCTCCAATTCGTGAAAGATCTCCACATAGGGTTCCACCCTACAACATATTCTATACAAGCACTGAAATTATCGATAACAGATAGTTTTGTGATAAGGTAATTTGTAACAGGTAACAAGTAACCAAGTAACTAAGGTGCAGCAAGGTGGCCCAATCCTTTTGGTAGCAGAGGACAAGCCTGGACAAACTCTTATATAAAGGAAAGCGCTCCCGAGGACACATGGGAATTATTGTCAAGCTAGTTTTCATCATGCTCATATGACTCACGGTCATTACTTTGATAATTTGATATGTGGGTGGACCGGTGCTTAGGTAATGCCCTTCCTTGGACAAGCATCCCACTTATGATTAACCACTCTCGCAAGCATCTACAACTACAAAAGAAGAATTAAGGTAAACCTAACCATAGCATGAAACATATGGATCCAAATCAGCCCCTTAAGAAGCAACGCATAAACTAGGGCGGCACGACCGGCGCTGCTTTGGGCGGCTGGACCAAGAAGACCAGAGGTTGAAGAAGAACTACGACCGTTGGATGGACATTGTACGGTCACTGAAGTTAGAATCGTTTATATTGACTAAGTTGAAAAAGCCCTTTGTACGCTCAAACTTAGTAGGCCCACAGGTCAGCCTCCGAAACGGTGCACCCTAGATGTCAGGGGGAGGAATCATTTTTTGGGCGGCCGAAGCTAAGAATATCCAAGATTGAAGAAGAAGCACGACATCCGTTGGATAGACATCCAACGGCCACTGCTGCTAGAACCGTGTGTTGACTATAATAAGTTGACAAAGCCTTGCATACGCGTCAACCTATTTTTTTAGGGGATGTGTCACTTAGTAGGCCCACAAGTGTGTGGCAGAGAACTTATAGCCCATTTGTGTTTTGTAAGAATGTACAGCCCATTTTTGAATTCTAATGGAATTTACAACAGCCCATTTACAGTTTGTTAAAAGTACAGCCCATTTTCTAGCTAGGACAACGATTAATAATTTCAACCAACCGTTGAAGACAGAATTCAATAAAATTTCCCAAATTTTGATGGGATCTGAAATATTTTTATCCCGAATTTCTATTCAGATTAAATATAAATTTGTATTACGTAAAAATCCAACGAAACATTGCGCGTGCAACAATGAAAATTTAAGATTTTCAAAATCCATAAATAATATTTTATAAACTAATTTCGTGTTTGGTGCATTTTTTATAGTTACTGTCCAGTTTTTATAATTACATCCCATTTATTATTTTTTAAGCCCATTTTTCTGTTAGCCTAATTCATCCCTCCTAGGAAAGATTTGTAGCACAGCGGGGCGGAGAATAACAAGTTGACCTTGCCTGGGTATTCCTCAAAAAGACGTATAGCTGGGCTAGCCATTTTCATCTTGAAAAAAGTAGTATCTGGGCTGGATATCTGGCCTGGGCTAGACGGGCCACAGCCGGACCAGTTAATACCCTGCTCTCCTCTGAACAACAACGAAATCATCGCCAAGAAAAACTCTGAAGTGTTCACGCCTCAAAAACACAAATACTGCTCGAGCTGCTTGGTCCCAGCTGTCGGCCGCACCTTGTGCAATTCTCT
Source organism: Triticum aestivum (assembly GCF_018294505.1). Classification (NCBI taxonomy): domain Eukaryota; kingdom Viridiplantae; phylum Streptophyta; class Magnoliopsida; order Poales; family Poaceae; genus Triticum; species Triticum aestivum. The sequence goes on from NC_057804.1 coordinate 179,931,837, forward strand.
CGTTTATATTGACTACATTGGTTGACAATGGTGTGGGACCGTGACGTCAGGAAACCAGCAGAAAGCAAAAAAAATAGTTGTACATAATAAGGAGGCACTTGCGTACGTACGGCTATGGCCCTAGTGGGTCCCTAGTGTCATCCAGTCAAAATAAAGTTCATCTCCTGAATCCTCTTGTTCGTTGACCATGTTAACAATGCTCGGCGCCACGGCGAGTGCAACAACTTGAAGGACAATGGAGAGGGCCTCGCGGGCCCTACGGAGGTCTGATACAGCGCCCGCTACTCATTCAGGAAGCTAGGATCATCGGACACCTATGAGCACCTTCGAGAAACTGAGACGGCATGAAACGGTAAGGCCGCGCTTGGGAGCTCTGGTTTATTCCAAACATGTATTAACATACAAGTGTAATTTACTCGTCATCGGAAGGCCCGAGGTCTGTAAGTAAAACCAGCGGGGTACGCGTGTAATTTGAGAGACCAGTGTATATTTTACGAGCATTGCTATATGGACGACATTACCAGATGATACATGCACGACGTGCGTATCATGCCATCCATGGGCAAGGCTGAAACAACAGCTAACAGCTGGATTAGCAATCGTCCGAGTGTTGTTCAGCGTTTTTATCGTGTGTGAAGTAGTTTCGATATTTTACTAGTCGAAATCGACCAACCAAGCGCCTTCGCCCGAGACCATTTGCTTTAATTTACAAGCGTCAGTTTTACAAGCGGTTTTGGTTGGAAAACGACGATCCAATCACGGCCTAATATCATGAGTTGGTCGGAAGATCATATGGTTTCACGTCTAACCTACCCGACATGTCGTATAGGCTATGAATGAAAGATCAGACGATGAACTTCTTACGCATAGAAACAACAGAAGAGGATGATCTTCTTAACAAGCAAATCACTGGCATTAGATCAACATGCAAAACAATACGAAGCATTATTCTCAGGAGGCACAGTGAACACCTCGTGATGCCGCATGCCACAACATTCCAAGATCAACTTTGCAATCAAACACAAGGCCTGGCATTACATACACAATATTCAGAACAAACTCTTAACACAGGAATATCTCAGCAGAGTAACTATTTACTTCTAAACTGAACTCAGGAATAGGAAAAAACACTCGACGCTGCTGACAGCAAGGGCGTCCCACTCAAAAATATCAAATGCATGTCTTCTGGCTAACATCAATGAGCAAATTTTGACAAGGTTTTCCAATTCCAATATATTAAACTAACGTCTTCTTGCTAACATCAATGAGCAAATTTTGACAAGGTTTTCCAATTCCAATATATTAAACTAATGTCTTCTTGCTAACATCAATGATTAAACTTTGACAAGCTTTTCCCATTCAAAATATGTAATGCCTATGATCGTGTCCTGTCTTAGCTTCTTGTACTTGTTTGGGAACTTCTTGCCCAGGGCACTCCACGTGTTCTTAAATTGCCAATGGTCTCTGCAGACTAGTCATGTCACCGGTGTCTAATAATACTCTGTAAAGCTTCTCGGTCATTCCTTCTGTAATGTACCGCATCCAGTGACTGCTTCTTTCTGCAAAGTGGAACGACCAACTGGACCCAGTAAAGCAGTAGTTTGCCTTGGACACATTGGCTCCTTTTGTGCAATTCAACTAAAATCAAAGTCGGAATAAATCGAGCTTTAATTTTGATATCCCTATAAGCAACAATAGGTATAAGGGAAACAATTACTGAGAAATAATGGTTGATGACTAGTCTTAATGGGAAACAAAGCAGGAGAGGGGCAATTCTCCATCAGTGTGATTCATTCATATTGACTGAGACATTATCTTAACAATGCCTTGGTTCAACATGTAAAAAGAACGACAAAGCAGAAAAGTACCATTCCTAAAACAATACAACTGATTCATTTTTAAAGAGACATTATCTTAACAATACCTTGGTTAAACATGTAGAAAGAACTACAAAGAAGGATAGTACCATTCCTAACAAGTGTTGCAGTTTTGAACTAAGATTCAGTAGTTAATTAATTCTGAGAGTGGCATTGCTTAACTTTACCAACGGCATTAGATTAATGAAAAGCATAAACAGTTCCAGGGGAGAGTGGGTGCAACAGCAATATGTGCTTCCATCTACTTATAAAGGGGGTGATGCAGAGTTTGTTGTAACAAAGCAACAAGCATCATGTCTGGGTTGGTCCCATTTTTGTTCACTACTTAATGAGAAAAGACAGCAATACAATAGCTTCAATTCAACATTTATTTAAAACAGTACCAATACAAGTAGCACAACATCTCAAAGCACACTACACAATCATGTGGATGAAGGCCTATTGACCTTTCATGAGAACACCAGGATAAAATACGAATCTGCTAACACGAATAGGAAATCCAATCTCATTTTGTGCAGTTGCACTGAAATCAAGCAAAGTGTTTCGCGTAGCGAAGCAAAATGTCGCAATAGCAAGAAGTTGAATAGATTCATGTGGTAGAGACCAAGATTTGAAACAACTCGACAGGAACAATGGAAAGAAATCTCGATCTCCTTTTGTGCAGTTCCACCAAAACTAAGCAAAGTCACCGGTGTGACATTCAAGTTGAACTGCACAAAACACTCTTAAAACATAAATGTTTCGAGTAGCGAAGTAAAATGTCGCAATAACAAGTTGAATCGATACCCCTGTTTTAACAGAGGCAAAAAAGGGAACAATTACTTGTCGATAAAGGAGGATGAAACAAACGGTGACAGAAAGAAGCATCTAACTTATCTTGGATGGAAAACAAAGTAGAATAGTAGCATTTCTAAAACGGTAGCATTGATTCATATTAACAGAGACACTCTTGAAACAACATTCGTTAAAAAATGTAATTTACTTTTAACAGTGGCATTGCTTCAATTTTCCGGCGGCATTCTTAGATTAACAACAGCAAAATAGTTGTATGGGACATGCTAGTACCATGTGCGTCCACATGTATAAATGGGTGATGCAGAGTATGTAGCCAAGCAGCATATATGTGTTGGTCCCATATTTGTTCTCTTTGAACTTTTTTCCTATGTGAGGGCAGCAAATCTAGTCCTGCACAAACTACCCGACCTCCCCCCCCCCAGTTTCTTTCCCTTTTCAACAAAGAGATCAGTTCCTTACAGATGTGTGTACTGGGTTACCCGTTTTTTCCCTTTTCGACCAACAAAGCGGTTGGATAACCAGTCTATACTACTTTTCCTCCCTCCTTTCCTCATTGAACCACGTCCTAGATTCATGCTCCACCCCACCGCACCTTTCTTTCCTCTTTGAACCAAGACCTAGATTCGACTACAGATCGATAAAGATCCACATGCAGCTAGAGCAACGACGGTTTCAAAGAAACTTATACCTTAGGGTCGTCGGGATGTGGCAAGGTGTGCGGCGGGAGGCCGGATCTGCCCACACTATGTACGGCAGCAAGGAAGAAGGGCTCGGTGGCCCTCCCGCACAGGCGCTGGGTGAAAGAGAACAGGGCAGCCGGCAGTGGATTGCCTCCCTCGCCGAAGGTGATAGAGTTAACGCTGCACCTCCTCCCCTTCCCAGTGCGACGGGATACGGACGCCTCCTTCACTAGCTGTGAGGGGGAGAGAGACAAGAGGCCAACGCAGTCTTGTTTAGATCTGGTGAAGAGAGGGTGAGAGACTGTGAATATAGCAAACCCTAGCAAATGAACGCTGAGCCTCCAGCGTGTAACATATATGTATTGCGGCGAGCGTGTGGAGAATGCAAACCCTAGCGAACAAGCGCTGAGGCTCCCGCTTATATATATACTAATGTAGTATGGACTGAGCTCCGGTGCCTTCACTCCATCTGCTTTTGGCAGTATGAAAGGTGAGCCAGCCACATTTTGGGCCCACCTGTCATAAACCCAAAGGCAGGTGCACTAAGTCAATGAAGCTGCGTCCATATAGTACTCCCGTGTGTATACGACTAATATATAGTGGAGTGGTTTTCTTGTTCTCTCCATAACAATCGTTTTAAATTGTGTAAGTACGAAACGAAACTCTTTATTTAATGTACAGAGGGAGTACTACTTCCGATGAACTAACGATCCACGCCCACGCGTCCTGGTCGCACTTCCTGTCCTTCACGTGTGGTACACTACCCTCCCTTAAGTGAACAACCACACATGCGCCAAATTATCGGAAACGTGTGAGAGTGTGTACAAATAAAGAATTTTAATTTCAATTATCGGAAAGGTTTGAGAGTATTACAAAGTTTGACTTCAGTCAAATCTAATATGCGGAGTAAATAAAAATGGAGGGCTACTACGTCCATCCGGGTTTTTAGTCCACACCATTTTTTAAATCAAAGTTAATAGCTGGACAAATAAAATTACAGGGGAGCTGGAGACAAAGTTGTGAGAAGGCTTAGAAATCAATACAAAACTTATGCTCTTAGTACCAACGTCGATCCTTCTTCAAGGAAACATTTGGTTCATAGCCAATTGTGTGATAAAATTGCACCAACGTGAAAGACGACTGCGTCTCCAACGCAACCAAGGTGAACTGACGAAGGATGTCATCTTTGTGCATAACAAGCAAAGAGCACTGATGGAAGACAACTTGTTTTTCATTGAAAATCAATCAGCTTCACCAGCCGACGCAACCATGTGGCGCGACCATGAGCATCGATAGTTTGTGGTCTATTTTTTTGTCCTAGTTTTTTTTGTTTCTTGTTGCTACACTATATACTTGTGGGAGCTTAGATGTGATATCCTTAAATAACATCTAGATGTGAATTGGACAAACTGATTTTCTAACGTACCAAGAAAGAAAACTCGATCAAAAACACGCCCCCGCTTCCAGGTCACGAGAGTCGTCGCGCACACACACATAGACATAGACATGCATATCTGTGTTTACGTAAAATTCCATTTCCATCTCCATCTCCAATCATATTTGTCCAACTGGCACATTATTCACGTTGTTAATTATAAACACAGCAATATTAACATACAACATCTCTTGTTTGCGCACGTCCGGACCGCTGCCACGGCCGGTCCTGGCCAACCCGAACCCTCTACATCACCCGCGCGTGCTTCCCGCCCGAAAAGGTCAGTGCCGCATTCATGCCCGGCCAGAGCGGACGCGACCTCTCACTGGCGCCAGCATTGAAGCGGCGCGCCGGCCGAGAGAGCGTCGCCCGCGCCGCTTCCGGGTGCACGCGGCTGCTCCGCGTTCAAAGGTCGCAATAGCCGGCTACAACATGCATGTAAAAAGTTTTTGGGAGTCCGTGATACAGCTAGCTGTCCTCCCCCAACTCGTCAATCTCTTCCAGAAGTGCTAGTAGTACTCCATGGCACGATCCATCAACAAGCAGGCGGGAAAGTTATCGTATACTCGGTTTGCGGTGAGTGGCATGCCGAGCGACCGTGTGGGGTCGAGCCGTGGAGGAGGGTGAGACACGAACACGACAGACGTGATTTACTGTGTGATTTGACTGCTCCTTAGTGGCCCCTACACGTACTCCCCCTACATGTATGCAACAGTCACACGTACACATGGATGCAAAAACACGTGCGATGCCCTAATGCATGCATGTCCGAGCACACGACGGAACACACACGGTCACGCTAAGTGCTCAACCTACACGTGCATGCACACACATACTCAGTCAGGGTGAGCTAGTGACCGTATAAACACCGGAAACTATATATATTGAGCACAATGAGCGTATTATGAAGTCCACTGACCGTATTTTTACAAATATATAGTGACAGACAGTGTATTTATCTCGTTTGAAATTAATCCATATTAACCGGAGAGGAGGCAGTATGGACTAGCATTACTTGCGCACGGTGGCTCGCAGGACAAGGAGAAACTTTTGACTAAAGCAAGCTCTCCCTCGCTCAGGCGGTGGACGTGCAACAGTTAATTCGGTGTCAGATTGCCAGAAGCATACACTATACTGCTAGTGCTACTATTGTTCGACTTCCCGAATAGGCGAACAGCCAAGCGCAAAGTTTACTAATATAGTCTATAAAGGTACGTACTATACTAGTACATACTAGGAACCGGATGGAGGAGCGTCTGCACTCTTATTATAATTTTAAAATGTGATAAAGCAATCTTCAACACATTTGGTTATCTTCGAGGGTTCTCGCATGTGATAATGGAAGTTGATTGCATGGAACACTCGCCATAATTCTCGCTTAATTCTGGCTCATATCCTATTACAAATAGTAGCGCTCGATAATATTTCCTCTTTTTTTGTTATTCAGCATGTAAACAGGTCAGCAAACCTTGCGGCGCATCTTCATGCGAACCGTGCTTGATGCACTTTGAATATGGCCGAGAGCTGGCTTGATGAAACACCTCGCTTCCTACTTCTTTTTTTGCGGGGTACCTCGCTTCCTAGTGACCAGTGTCTTGGGTGATCGTCCTAAGAATGCTTATATATGAATAAAGCTCTCTCATTTACCCGCAAAAAGGATTGAGCCATATTAACCGGAAAGGAGGGAGTATGGACTAGGACTACTTTTTGGTGTGTCCCATCAACTCGCAGAACGAGGAGAAGCTTGCAGGAAAAGGTGAAGCTCGCTTACGCCTTTTGACTAATGCAACCTACCCTCGGTGGACATGCATCAGTCCATTCGGTGTCAGATTGTCAGAGGCATACATTGTAGTACTCAAACATGCGGAGTATCATCATTGTTCGACTTCGCGAAGAGGCGAAGAGCCAAGCGCAATAGTACGAGTAGTACTACTACTAGAACCGCATGGTGGAGCATTTGTACTCTTATTTCTTTTTATCTCTGATAAAGTACACGTTTATTCCAGAGAAGGGTGGAAGATGGCAGCCCAACATCAATATGTAATGAATGATATCGATCAACCAACCATGCCCGAATATATCTTGGCCTCCATGCGAACCCGTCTGTGTGTTCTCACTCCTCGTATCTCTCAAGGAACGGAGGGTTGGCTCTTTGCCATCAATTGAGATAGGTTTGCTCACACTTCTGTCCCACATGTCAGTGATATGCCAAGAGGAGGTGCGTTGACCGACTGGCCATACGCGTACTTGGTTTTGAACCTTCATACGTACTACTCCTCCCTCCGTCACAGTTTACAGGGCGCGCTTCATTATGATGCATTTCTCTCAATGCATTTCCACCACCAGAGAGACTTTAGACGTGTTTGGTTTAATGCTCAATTAATTAGGGTGTGATAACCGCAATCAAGTCCACAATTTTCTCTCCATGTAACTACGGAATGGAGTAAGTGCATGCATGTGTGTACCCAGGGTGGAAGCACTGCATGCATGTGTGTACGCATTATTCCCTCTACTAGTAATAGACGCCGTGCTATAACTACCAATGCTATTTTTCAGGCCGATCGCTAGTCGCCTTCGTCCCATAGATCTTTTTCTTTTTTCTGAAGCGCGTTGTATAAACAGTGACAGATGGAGTAGTATGAGCGGATTCAAAGACGAGCATATTGATGGTTGCTTCTTTAGAGCAACTTACAGTGGGAAAGGTGGGGCTTACAATTTGACTGCTCATTACTCACTATTAATGCGGCGCAACGACCGGGCTAAGTCTCCCATGTGGTTGTGCAGTACCCCCTTGGTTCTTAAATATACTCCGGAGTATATTTGTCTTTCTAGAGATTTCAACGAGTGACTACTCAAATATTTGTCTTTTTAGAGATTTCAAATCGACTGGCACATACGGATGTATATACATATTTTAGAGTGTAGATTCTCTCATTTTTCTCCGTATGTAGTCACTTGTTGAAATCTCTAGAAAGACGAATAGAATATTTAGGAACGGAGGGAGTACACACATGAAGCAAAATGAGTGAATCTACTCTCTAAAATATGCCCGTTTGAAATTTGTAAAAAGACAAATATTTAGGAATGAAGGATTATAATTTTGTGCATGGCACATGGACCCGGATGATGAAGAGGCTTCTGGCAATGCTATCAAGCTTCCATCATTTGTTTACATAATTGACGTACTATACAAATAATTTTCCAGCGAGACATGAAATTGTACAATGGTGTGAGCTTTCAACTTCTGTTTCGCGTGTCTTGCCATCGATGCTCTTTCGAAAATAATAAAGAACTAACTTCCTTGCTAATGCATGTCAATTATTAGCAGATCAGAGCTAATAATTACATCACAACTGAAGACAGAGTTGTGAGAAGGTGTTAAATTAAAATTGATCCATGCTTTCATTGGCAGCAACGTCCCCCCAGCTCTATCTAAATCAACAAGGCATGTTGGGAAAAAAAGTAGCTGTCTGGAGCATGCAACATTCCGATCATTTTGTGCAGTTCCACTAAAATAGAGCTGAGCGTCCCTGTTCCAAAGATATTAAGTGTGATTACGATAATAGAGGACTTCCTATGAAACAATAAACACATAAATAGAAGCTGGTCACCTTTGCAGTCTCTTTTAAGACTAACTAGTTGGAGAAGATTAGGCTCGGAGTTGGATGAGGAGGATAGAGCAAAACCAATCTCCCTTTGTGCAGTTGCACTGAAATGTAGAGACGTTACCCATGTGACATTTTAGTACAACTGCACAAAACACTCTTAAGAAAAAAGTGATTTGTGCAGTTCACCAAAAGGTCGCAATAGCAACAAGGTGAAATGGATAGCCCTGTTTGCAAAAAAGAGGTAGAAAGGAAACAATTACTGGCCAATAACAGTTGATGACACATGCGACGACAAAAAAGAAGCATATTCCTTGCCTTAAGGGAAGATAACAACACGGTTGTGTTTGTCTAAAACGGTGTGAGGACGAGAATGCAATATGGAAAGTACGCTGGACGAGATACGTTTTGGGCAAAGAACTATGGAAGATCCACATGCAACGGCGTGGGAAGACGGGCAGTGGAGCAAGGCCGGAGGGGGTACTTGGAGGTCGTCGGGATGTAACTAGGTGAGTGGCGGCGGGCGGAATCTGCGAGCAGGTGGCGTAGGCCCTGCCGCGCCGGAGCTTGGTCAGAGAGAACGGTGTGTACCATAGATCGGGACGTGCTACCTCGGCACCGTCGAACGGAGAAATGATGCACTTCCTCCCTTTCCCCCGGCGGACGGGTTGCGGCCGGATTAGTGACCAACAGTGAGAAAGAGAGAGGCCACCGCACTCCCTTTCCCCCGGAGGACGGGATGCGGCCGAATTAGTGACCAACGGTGAGAGAGAGAGAGGCCACCGCACTCCCTTTCCCCCGGAGGACGGGATGCGGCTGGATCAGTGACCAATGGTGAGAGAGAGAGAGGCCACCGCAGCCTTGTGTGAGATACTCTGAAGAACGACAAACCAGGCACGCAAGGCTCCATTGTATATAGTGAGCGGACTACTTTTTTCTCCATAAAAATCGTTTTATATTCTGTGTACGTGCCATTGAGAGCTATAACTTTATTTAAAAATAATGTGGCAATGCGTCAAGTCGAACTTTGTTTCGTGCAGGCATGGTACACGACCTCCCTAGGTAAACAACTGCTGCAGGCGTTCAAATTAGCACGTGGGCTGCCATTTCGTAAAGAAATGAGCTCCACCCTGTACCCACGTGGGTGTGGCTGGGCACGAAGCGTGAGTACGTGCACGGTGCACCTATTCTCTTCTTGTATACGTACACCACCTACATGGGGTTGTGTGAGAGATATACAAACCTAGAGAGATATAGCGTGTGGGTTCTTGAGAGTTT
>NC_057804.1:179941715-179956681 GCF_018294505.1 Triticum aestivum
GGGGGGGGTCAATCAAAAAATGAAACATATGCAATGTGTGTGAAATAGAGTACTGGTGAAAGGATCGAGATGGACCTAGAGGGGGGTGAATAGGTACAATTACAAATTTTAATTGTTACTTGGCAATTTTAGGCAATAATGCGGAATATGAAGATGAGCCTAACAATTGCACGTGAGCACAAAGTACTAAGCAAACAACACAAACACGTAAGTAGGCAGGCACAATATAATGTACGTAAGTGTAACGAGACAAGTAACCACAAGTAGAGAGTTAGGGTTAGGAATAACCGCAACTCCGGGAGACGAGGATGTATGCCGATGTTCACTTCCTTGGAGGGAAGCTAGTCACCGTTAGAGGGGTGGATGTTACCACGAAGGCACACCTATGCCACGAAGGCTCACCCTATTCTCCCTTTGAGACAACACCACGGAGGCATTTCTCAACCACTAGTGGTAGACCTTGGGGTGGTCTCCAAACCCTCACAAACTTTTCCGAGGGTAATCACAAAGTTTGATTCCTCTCCGAATGACTCCTACCGCCTAGGAGTCTCCAACCTCCAAGAGTAACAAGAACGATGGGAAAAAGCTCAAAACTTGCTCAAGTCACGAATTCCTTTGGTGCAAAGAGGGGAAGGAGTGGATCTATCACTTGATTGGAGAACTTCTCTCAAATGCTCCTAGAACACTTGGGAATCTAGGATTTAGTGTGGATGAATGAGAGAGAGAGTGAGGAGTGTTCTTGAGAGGCTCAAAGTGAATGGTCAACCTTATCCCGTGGAAGGGAAAGGTATATATATATGTGGTGGGTAGAAGTGACCGTTTGGGGTACAGGATGGCCGGACGTCCGGAGAACGTCGGACGTCCGGAGGCACAAATAGGTCCGGACGTCCGACAGCCATCGGATGACCAGCGCTGTGAAAAGTGTGACCCACAACCTAGTGTACAGGATACGGACGTCCGAGCTGGGCCGGACATCCGGAGCATGGATGACTGGAGAGTCCGGACGTCCGTAAAAACGCTTCTATTGTGAAAGTGTCGGACGTCCGGAGGGTTCCGGACATCCGTAGAAATGCTTATGTTGTGTAACGTCGGACGTCCGGAAGTGACCGAACGTCCGGGCAATCAGGAAGGACCGGACGTCCGAAGGCAAGGTATAGAGATAGTAGCTTTTGAGCAAGTTTTTCACTAGATCCATCGATCCCCTCTTAATAGTGCGAGATCCCTATACTCAAGAACAAACCATAAATGAAGTCAACATCTTGTATCTCCATTCTTGAGTTATATGCTTTTTGTCCCTAGTCATGATCCATGCACACGGTCTTTGGAACATAATCCTGAGATATACTTGATAAACATGATTAGTCCCGAGCATATGTGTTGTCATCAACATCAAAATATGATTAAGGGCATGATTGCACTTTCAATCTCCCCTTTTTTGGTAGTTGATGACAACTCATATGCATACTCATAATAGTAATCGGAAGTATTTGTTGTGGAGCTCAATAACCATAATAAGAATGAGTAGCGAGCGAGCTCCCCCTCAAAGTGATACCATAGATACTACTAAATCAAAATGATGATGGCTCCCCCTCAAACTGATGCCTCCAATATAACCAAATCTCATACATACATAATCAAGAGCTAAATTTCATATAGATTCATCACATGTAGATTCACCAAATCTCATATTCAACAAACTCATAACATAGGTTCAGTACAGGCTAAAACACAACCATAACAACAAGTTTGATTACATAATGAGCTAGAATAACATGCATATGGAGCCTACTCCCCCTTTGGCATCAAGTATCCAAAAAAAAGAACTAGGGGGAATGACATAACAGCATTAGAGATCATCCTCATCATCATCATCACAAACACCACTGCCACCAGCCTCGTCGAAGAAATCAGCCCACTCAGGACCGGAGGGAAAACCAAAATCAGAAGGGGGTTCTGCAGGAATACGCTCATCGTCACTCACATCATACATGCCTGAGTCTCTCAAACGAGCCTTCAGAGTGTTCTTGGAAGTGACCATGCGAGTGACCACATCGTGGTGTTGGGAGCAATGGTAGGTGAACATCTTCATCATGGCTGAATGAGCCTTCCCAAGAAAACGAGCAATGCGCCCAAAGGGGGCAGCACTGGAAGGAGGATGGGTAGCATGAGAAGGAAAACTAGCGGCGGTGCGACTAGCAGTAGCGGGAGGAGGAGGAACATGATCAGCCGCCATGTGAGCTGGAATGACCCATCTCTCATGTATATGAGTGCGTGCAATGGGAAAGGGAGCTACACTCTCGATAAAAGCCTGAATAAAAGGTGCATGAGGAAAAGCCCGCTTGTGTTGGAAGCTAGCAAGGCGGATCTCATGCCATAGAAAGTGTGGAACATTGATCTTCCCTTTAGGAGATGTGAAGAGGCGATGCATGAGATCAATGCAGTAGCTGCTACAGGAGCCCTTGTCACCCATCTTGGGATAAATGGTGCGGATGACACACTGATAAATGATGTTGAATGGAAAACGCCAAATGGAGACTTGATTTGGACCCTTTTCTTTTTCAGCGTTAGACAAAGATGGTATGGGTCTAAGTAGATCCGCACAGACCGCAATGCCTTTGGGCTTATGGTTGGGGTCATCCTTGTGGATTTTGAACCCAGTGTCGGGAAATCCAAGTGCAGTGACAAACTGAGCATAAGATGCTGTGAGTGCAGTGTAGGAGGTCATCCATGTGACAGTGTTATCAGGAGCAAAGTAACATGTGGCATAAAACTGATGGATGGCAGCGTGGTTCAAATCGTGTTGAAAAGCGAATGGAGCAGCTAGATTTGACGACTCAATGAGCTTAGTGGCTCCCGGATATTTCTCCGGATGAGTGCGAATGTGCTCGAGATCAATGCAAACATGAAGTGACAAGCCTTTAGGGATGACAATCGTGGTGAAGATGTCGGCTTGGACATTTGTGCGAAAGCGACTATCCTGAGAATCCCTAACAACAGTAAATTGATCTACATCACGACGCAACTTAAGATATGAAGCTTTGGGGACCTCGTTAAAACGCTTAACATGATGGCCTAGTGATAGTGGAGGCTCAATTGAGATGTGACGGGCATCACCGTGGGGTTGCACCGGAGGAGGAGGAGGTTGAAAGGTTGGACGACGAGTGTCTGGCTTGGGTGCAGCGACGCGGACGCCAACCATCGGGGACGGATCCACCTCTTCAAGCTCATCCTCAAAGTCCGACCCCTCCAAAGAGGAATCACTGGACGAGCAGGGAGGACGAGCGGCACGTTTCCGAGGGTGATCTTCCTCCTGGGAGTCGTCGGAGCCACCACGACGAGACGGACGAGCCGGCCCTCCAGCTACTTGCTTGCGAGCTGAGTGCTTGGACCGAGGCATCGTGACCTAGGAGAGAAGGAAGGCACATGTCAACACCCCTCCATAGATCAGGGTGAATGCATGAGGGGGGGAAGGTTGTGCCCTACCTTGAGAGGAAGAACACGGAGGAGCCGAGCGGCGTGCTGGAGTAGGGGGTCGACGGGCTGGCCGAGGAGAGAAGCCCTGGGCTGAACGGGCTGGACGGCGAGCCGCAGATCCGCGGCGGAGAGAAACCCCGGCGAGGGGCACGGCGGCGGGCGGCCGCGGTGAGTGGTCGCATGGCAGGAGCGGCAGCGGCGGTGGGGAAACTAGAGGATAGGATGTGGTTAGTTGAGAAACCCTACGGTGCAGTTTATATAGTGCCCAATAAAAACGTCCGGACGTTCGGAGCCTACGGACAACCGGAGTCGAATATGCGTCCGGACGTCCGGGAGCGGACGGACGACTGGAGTCGGGACCAACAGAAAGTAGAGGATAACAGAGATGATTCTACGGATGACTGACGGCTTCGGATGACCGGACAGATTGTAACAGAAAGTTTATTACGGATGTCCGGAGTCTGACGGACGTCCGGAGTTTCGGCGTCTAGGCCAACTTAAGGGAACCAGAGTGGATTTTACGGACGTCCGGAGAGGCCCAGACGACCGGTCGATGGTAGTCAGAGAAGAATTTATGGACGTCCAGATGCCTACGGATGACCGACAGTGAAGAACTACACGGACGTCCGGAACCTACGGACGTCCGACGCCAGAAGTTTTGATAGGAGGCAAAGGTGCAAGTGTTGATCATGATGAGGAGAAGGCAATTTTCGTCCACAGTAAAAATTTACTTATGTAGTAACTAATACCCTACCTCACTCAATCATAGCCATATACTACAAGTGGTGGCTACTGCCACATTATGTCTGAGTAGACATGACATGACACGGAAAGATTTGAACTTTGAGTGCATAGTCACTACTCCATCATGTTAAAGCACCATAGGCCTAAACCCATGGATACTTTGAGAGTGTTGGTTCTTTTTATGCATTGAGTAGGGTGAGAACATTCATGAATTGAATGTCTCCCCCTAAGTATATGCCTACATCATGACAAGACATTAGATTCATGCATGAATGGGTACTAGATTTCACATAATGTTGTCAAGCTCCAAGATACCAAGTTCACGCCTAAGTCGACAGAACCTTGCTTCATCTAAAGGTTTGGTGAAGATATCTGCTAGTTGAGAATCTGTGCCAATGTGAGCAATGTGAATATCACCCTTTTCAACATGATCTCTCAAGAAATGATACCTAATATCAATGTGTTTGGTGTGGAGATGATCTTTGGGGTTCTCAGCAATATTGATGGCACTTTCATTATCACACAGAAGAGGCACATTTCTATAGGTGATACCGTAATCCTTCAAAGTTTGCCTCATCCATAACAACTGAGTTGCACAACTAGTGGCAGCAATGTATTCAGCTTCCGCGGTAGAGAGAGCAATACAATTTTGTTTCTTCGAGGACCAACTCACCAAGGATCGTCCAAGAAACTGACATGCACTGGATGTGGACTTACGATCCACTTTGTCTCCAGCCCAATCCGCATCCGTGTACCCAATGAGATCAAACTTAGCATCCTTGGGGTACCAGAGGCCCAACTTTGAGGTGTGAACAAGGTATCTAAGAATATGCTTAACCGCCTTATGATGACTTTCCATAGGGAAAGCTTGAAATCTAGCACACATGCATACACTAAACATGATGTCTGGTCTAGATGCACAAAGATAAAGCAATGAACCAATCATAGAGCGGTAAGTAGATGGGTCGAAAGGAGTACCATTTGTGTCTTCAGTGAGAGTAATTTTGGTTGGCATGGGTGTCTTGCATGGACTAGCATCAGACATACCAAACTTTTCTAGAATATCCTTGAGGTACTTTGCTTGAGATAAGAAAATTCCTTCTCGAAATTGTTGAATTTGAAATCCGAGAAAGAACTTCAAATCCGTATTGAGTGACATTTCAAAATTCTTGGTCATTGAAGCCACAAACTTCTTGCACAAATGAATGTTAGGAGAACCAAAAATGATGTCATCTACATAGATTTGGCATAGGATCTAATCACCCTTGTCCCTCTTAGTAAAAAGAGTAGGATCGATCACCCCTCTCACAAAACCATCATCGAGTAAAAACTTCTTCAGATGATCATACCAAGCACGAGGTGCTTGTTTGAGGCCATACAAAGCCTTATGAAGTTTATACACATAGTCTTTGTGAAAGGGATCAACGAACCCGGGTGGTTGTGACACATATACTTCTTCTTGTAGAGGACCGTTAAGGAAAGCGCTCTTCACATCCATTTGATGTAATGCAAAACCATTGAAAGCGGCATAAGCAAGTAAGATGCGAATGGATTCAAGACGGGCAACGGGGGCAAAGGTCTCACCAAAGTCCAAACCTTCAACTTGTGAGTACCCTTGTGCCACTAACCTTGCCTTGTTGCGGATGATTACACCATTTTCATCTTGCTTGTTCTTGAAAATCCATTTTGTTTCAATGACATTGTGCTCGGTAGATGGCCTCTTGACTAATGACCACACTTGGTTGCGTTCAAAACTGTTCAACTCTTCTTGCATAGCAACAAGCCAATCATTGTCCATCAATGCATCTTGTACCTTGAGTGGCTCAATACTAGACACAAACGAGAAGTGAGCACAAAAGTTTGTCAAATGTTTATGAGTGACTCTACCTTCTGAGATGCCAGTGAGGATTTTGTCAACATCAACACGACCGGACACTCGAGGCATGATGGAGGTGAGGGTTTCACGAGGTTCAACTTCATGTCCATCATCCACATCTTCAACATATGGATCATTCACATGTGGAGGAAGATCTTCTTGTTCATGTTGCATTTGTTGAGGTTCATCATCAATGATTGGACTTTCTTGTTCTTGCTCTTGATGATGATCTTGTTCTTGATGATTATCATTAAGAGAGACTTGATCATCCTCTTCAACTTGGGCTAAGGGTATCGGTTGAACAATAGGAGCTTGTGGTGGTATGGATGTTGAGGTTGTTTGATGATGTGTGAGACCTCCATCTTCTTGTTCACCATCATGAGGTTCTTGTTCCATAGGAAGAAGTGCACCAACACCCATGGTCAGAATGTCTTGAGAAGAATCTTCTTCACCTACATCACTTAGATCAACTTGCTCCCCATGGGAGCCATTAAATTCATCAAACACCACGTCACAAGTTTCTACAACACATCCATTGGATTTTTTGTAGACTCTATAGGCGTGAGAGTTTGATCCATAACCAACAAATATACCCTCAATTGTTTTGGATTGAAATTTTCCTAACCGTTCCCTTTTGTTGAGAATGAAACATTTGCACCCAAATACACGAAAGTACTTGACATTTGGCTTGTTTCCAGTTAGCAGCTCATATGGAGTCTTTTCCAATATAGTGCGGAGGAAGAGCCGGTTTGATGCATGGCATGCGGTATTGACAGCTTCGGCCCAAAAACTATGTGGTGACTTGTATTCATCCAACATGGACCTTGCCATCTCTACAAGTGTACGGTTCTTCCGTTCGGCTACACCATTTTGTTGAGGAGTGTATGGAGCTGAATATTGATGCTCAATCCCTTCATCACTAAGAAATTCTTCCAAAGTATAGTTCTTGAACTCAGAGCCATTGTCACTTGTTATTGCCCGGATTTCTTTGTAAAACTTGCGTTGGGCTTGCTTGGCAAAATCAATGAAGGTGATCTTCGTTTTGTCCTTGGACTTGAGGAAGAACACCCATGTATATCTTGAGTAATCATCAACAATGACAAGCCCATACTTTTTCCCACCAAGACTATCCCATGAAGGAGGCCCAAAAAGATCCACATGAAGGAGCTCCAGGGGCCTTGAAGTAGATACTATGTTCTTGGGTGGGTGCTTTGATTGATGTTGCTTCCCAGCTATGCATGCACTACACACACGATCTTTCTCAAATGAGACATTGGTTAGTCCAAGGATGTGATTCCCCTTTAAGAGATCTTGAAGATTTCTCATGCCGACATGGGCTAGCCGGCGATGCCATAGCCACCCCTTGTCAGCCTTGGCCATTAGACAAGTTGCATGGAATGTGCTCTCTTTCGAGAAATAAACCGTGTAAAGGTTTCCATCCAACTCTCCAACAAAAGCCACTTCGAGAGTATCTCTCTTAAAGACTTTCACATCCGTTAGTCCAAAAAGTGTATCATAACCAACAGAAGCCAATTGGCGAACAGAAAGCATATGGTATTTAAGGGATTGGACAAGCATAACATTTGCAAGAGACATGTTGTTTGTGATAGCCACCTTGCCCAACCCGAGTACCTGTCCTTTTGAACCTCCACCAAACATAATGCTCATGAATGGTTGAATAGCTTCCATGAAATCGTAGAGCAATTTGCTATCTCCGGTCATATGATTTGTACATCCACTATCAATCACCCATTTCACTCCATCGAAGAAGCTTACCTACACACAATTAGGACTTGGTTAGAGGCACCCATTTTGCAATGGGACCTCTCAAGTTAGTTACAAGGGTCTTAGGGACCCAAATAGCATAGAACCAGAATGCATTTCGAGGACCAACAAATTTTGCAAAAACTTCTCCATCCTTAGTCTTACGAAGTACATAGGAAGGAGGCATGAACTCTTTAGGCTTGTTGAGAGTGGGCATGCCCCTTGTGGCATTCCCACTCACAACCTTACCTTTCTCCTTGTGCCCTTCTCTTACAAATGTTTCGTTTAGAGGAGTTGTGCACTTTTGGGAGGACGTCTTCTTCTTGCTTGTGCTCGGGTCAAACCCAAGTCCCTCTTTGGCAAACACCTCATTGTGTTGGCTCAAAATCTCATCAAGGTTCTTTTGCCCTTGAGCACATGTCATGAGACCTTTCTCAATTTGAGCCTTGAGAAAACGATTTTCCTCAAGAATAGATGCTAGATCACTACTAGAGTTAGTAGCACAAGCATCAACATTTATAATAGGGGAAGAGTAAGCCTTGGCTAAAGTTTCAAGATAAGTAAGTTTGAGCGTCTCAAAACTCTTTCTAAGAACGGTGAGCTCTCCTTCCTTAGTCTTGAGAGACACGGATAGAAGCTCACAATCCTTAGATAGAGAAGCATGAGACTTCACAAGCTTACATTTATCATTCATTAACTCTTCGCAAGAGTCAATAGCCTTTTTCAAGGAGGCAAGATCATTTGTGTGAACATCAATATTTGCACCAATTTTTAAGCATGGTTCATCATTTTGTGCTTCCTCATATTGGACTTTCCGCTCAAGGATTTCACACTTTTGCTTTTCCTCAGTGATGAGGGTTTCGAGTTCCTTAATGGTGGTGGTGTGCTTACTCACCATCTCCATAAGCATACGAAACATAGTGAGTTTCTTTCCTTTGAGAGAGCACATGAACTTATTAAGTTTAGCAGTCATAGGATCATCTAGATCATCATCCTCATAGCTATCCTCCGCATCAAGATACTCATCACTAGAAGTAGAAGGTGTGAAAAGAGGAGGATTTGATCGTGGAGTTACCTTGACCTTGTCAGAAGAGCTTTGGTCCTCTCCTTCTTCAACCATGGCCTTTGCCATTAGGCACTTGTGAGCGTTGCCCTTGTAATCTTTCATGTAGTTGTAGGTGACCACGTCACCACTCTTGTTTACTAACCTCAACGTGTTTTGAGAGTCTTGAGCAACTCCAGCAACACCACTGACATCATCCGGATCAGATTCCTCTTGAGCAACCATTGCCATTCCATCTCTCTTCTTGAGCCTGGAGTTCAAAGGATTTGGCAACTTCTTCTTGGGAAAGGTCTTGGGAAACCTTGGTTTATCTTCTCTCTTCTCATAAGGGCACTCATTGGAGAAGTGATTGGTTTCTTCACAGTTGTAGCATTTTCTTACTTTCTTCTTTTGAAATCTTCCCTTGAATTTTCCTACGCTAAACTTCTTGACAAAAAGAGCCATGTCTTCATACGAAGGGCACTCGTCGGATTCAATCTCATTACCATCTTCATCATCTTCATCTTCTTCTTCTTCTTCACTTTGCTCATCTTCACATACTTGCTTGGCCTTCAATGCAAGATTGATCTTTGATGATGGTGAACCATGCATGGCAAGGTGTTTTGTGGCATTTGCCTTTGACTCTTCAAATAGTTGGAAGGTGGATATGATGTCATCTGTAGTCATTTCCTTGAAGGTATGGTGTTGTCTTATGTCCCACACCATTTGATGATGATATGGAGCAAGAGCATGAAGCAACTTATCCACAAGAAACCTCTTAGTCATATTGAATCCATCTTGTGTCTTGTCACACTCACATGACTCAATATCCGCAATGAGAGTCATGAGACGCTCAAGGAGTTGATTGGGGGTTTCACCTTTTTCCATACAAAAGTTTTGCAATTGCCCCTTGGCAATTTCATATTGAGCACTCCGGAGGGTAGAAGTGCCAGTCCTGGATCGTATAATACTTTCCCATAGTTCCTTGGCACTTCTGATGTGTATGAACGGTCTCCTTTGCTTTTCATCCATACCTCTCCTTATACACATGATTGTCGTGTCATTGAGGTTCTTGTCATATATTTCTCTTGGTGTGGGGTTCTTTGGATCAACCACATGGTAGCCATACTCTATAATCTCCAGCATCTCATCGTTTCCATGTCAAAGATGATCCTGCATAGCAACTTTCCACAAAGAAAAATCGGAAGTAGCAGAAAGTAAAGGAGGTTTGCCTTGAGGATTATATCTTGGTTTCTCAACCTGAGGTCTTTCATAAAGCCAAGGAACACTGGCATGTTCATTGCTAGGATGTTGTTGACTAAGTGATGATGTAGGCACGATTGGCCTCGAACCCACACCACTTGAGTGTGGTGCAAGCACCGCGGACAACGTGGCTAATCTCAGTTGGACCAAGGCCTCAAGAGAAGCATCATGCTCCTCGTTTTCCTTAGCAAGGGCCCGTTCTAGATCTTGAGACATAAAGGACTTGACTTCAGAGGAAACCTCGCCTTTATCCTTAGGATCTACAACTAGGGGGGTCCCATCTGGGTTCATCTCTCTCTAGGGCGGTTAAGCCACAAGAATAGAGCACGAGGCTCTGATACCAATTGAAAGGATCGAGATGGACCTAGAGGGGGGGTGAATAGGTACAATTACAAATTTTAATTGTTACTTGGCAATTTTAGGCCATAATGCAGAATATGAAGATGAGCCTAACAATTGCACGTGAGCACAAAGTACTAAGCAAACAACACAAACACGTAAGTAGGCAGGCACAATATAATGTATGTAAGTGTAACGAGACAAATAACCACAAGTAGAGAGTTAGGGTTAGGAATAACCGCAACTCCGGGGGACGAGGATGTATGCCGATGTTCACACCCTTGGAGGGAAGCTAGTCACCGTTAGAGGGGTGGATGTTACCACGAAGGCACACCTACACCATGAAGGCTCACCCTATTCTCCCTTTGAGACAACACCACGGAGGCGTTTCTCAACCACTAGTGGTAGACCTTGGGGTGGTCTCCAAACCCTCACAAACTTTTCCGAGGGTAATCACAAAGTTTGATTCCTCTCCGAATGACTCCTACCTCCTAGGAGTCTCCAACCTCCAAGAGTAACAAGAACGATGGAAAAAGCTCAAAACTTGCTCAAGTCACGAATTCCTTTGGTGCAAAGAGGGGAAGGAGTGGATCTATCACTTGATTGGAGAACTTCTCTCAAATGCTCCTAGAACACTTGGGAATCTAGGATTTAGTGTGGATGAATGAGAGAGAGAGTGAGGAGTGTTCTTGAGAGGCTCAAAGTGAATGGTCAACCTTATCTCGTGGAAGGGAAAGATGTATATATAGGTGGTGGGTAGAAGTGACCGTTTCGGGTACAGGATGGCCGGACGTTCGGAGAACGTCGGACGTCCGGAGGCACAAATAGGTCCGGACGTCCGACAACCATCGGACGACCGGCCGCTGTGAAAAGTGTGACCCACAACCCAATGTACAGGATACGAACGTCCGAGCTGGGCTGGACATCCAGAGCTTGGACGACCAGAGAGTCCGGACGTCCGTAAAAACGCTTCTGTTGTGAAAGTGTCGGACGTCCGGAGGGTTCCGGACATCCGTAGAAATGCTTCTGTTGTGTAATGTTGGACATCCGGAAGTGACCGGACGTTCGGGCAATCAGGAAAGACCGGACGTCCGTAGAACACCGGACATCCGAAGGCAAGGTATAGAGATAGTAGCTTTTGAGCAAGTTTTTCACTAGATCCATCCATCCCCTCTTAATAGTGCGGGATCCCTATACTCAAGAACAAACCATAAATGAAGTCAACATCTTGTATCTCCATTCTTGAGTTATATGCTTTTTGTCCCTAGTCATGATCCATGCACACGGTCTTTGGAACATAATCCTGAGATATACTTGATAAACATGATTAGTCCCGAGCATATGTGTTGTCATCAACATCAAAATATGATTAAGGGCATGATTGCACTTTCAACTGGATATAACATATATAGAGAGGGGGCGATCCATGAGAAGAGAGTGGAGGTATCACCGGCTTGAGGTGTCCGTAGAATTTAAAAGAGGGATGATGTGTGTGTGTGTGTGCGCGCGCGCGCGCGATCGATAAAGAGTGCCATCGAATTTGTGTGTGCCCACGTCAAAGATATAGAGTGGCTGGCCTACTGGAACGTGAGAGGGGACATGTGCAGTTTGTCTCTGTGGCATGGATACCTACCTGCAGCGCTCGACTATCGGTGTGTGGTGGGGGAAGAGGGAGGCCCAATTAACTATAGAGGTACAATGGTTGGTATATGTGTGGAGGAGGAGAGAGGCCTACCTCATGTATTAAGGAGATCGATCTGCCTCATGTATTAAGGGAGATCGATCGGCATCCATGCATATGTGCATGAGAGGAATAAGGTTGGGAGAGAGACAGAGCTAGAGTGTTGGAGGGGGTGGTAGTGGAGTTGCTTCTAACAAATGGTGGGATAGGCTTGCTAGACAAACGGAGGGCACGCCCGCAATATCAATAAGAGAGGAGATGGCTGCTTGTTGTCTGTGCACATGCGTGTGAGAGACGGGTCAGGAGGCATGCACGAATGATGAGGGGGGACGATATGGCTGTGGTAAGCAGACATAACTACATAGGAAGATCAATTGCCCTTTGTTAGAGAAAGGAGAGACATAACTTGTGAGGTACGTCGATCGATGGGGGGGTAGTTAAAGTCGATCCAGGTATATGTTGGGAGATTGATTGATATACATGCATGTGTGTGTTAGAAGCAAATGAGGTACGAGGAGAAGGATAGAGATAAAGGGATGCATGTAGGAGGTGGTACGAGAGGCATACTATATCGAGCAGGGAGGAGTGTGCGAGTACGAGAACGATGAAAAGAGTGGTGGGAGTGAGGCATGGACGGTGACAAGAGAAGAGGGGAAGCTTGTGTTTGTGCTAGGCACACCTGGCTAGAGAGGCATATCGATCGATGTGTGCCGTAAAGAAGGAGCTGGGGGGCCTACACACACCGTGGGTGAACGACCTAAAGTGAAAAGACGAATTTGCACGATGGAGCTAGAGAATGCTGAGGAAGGGTGAGAGGGATGCGGGCGTGTGCATGCACAAGAGAAAGTTAGCGCTAGCTACAAAGATAAGAGGGTTGTGTGGGTGTAAAAGAAGAATAGAGATCATATATACTTCATTATAAAAAGTGAATTCGGATATTTGAAGAATTTATCATAGTGTTTTAAACCGACGTATGTGTGAATATATATAACGGTGATACACATGGTGTGTTTATGAACATGTTATACTACATTTGATATATTTTATCTCTACTCTTATAAAAAACAGAGTTGTTGATGATGGTGTGCCTGCCATCCTGCATTATAGGTCGTCCGATTTATATCTGGCGGATAGCAAGGAAACTATGATGGTTGAAGTTGGCAACAATCATGATTGTGGATTCTTATTGAAATAGAGAAACGAATTCAAATTTAGTTCGAATTGCAGCGGTAGTATAGACATTTGGAATGCACTAAAATGTTGGTATGAGTAGGTTACATGCATTATACAGCAAAGCGAAAAAAATTAATCAGACATAACATGGATTCATACTCCCTCCTTCCATCTATATAGGGCATAATGAGATTTTTAAGACCGCCTTTGACTATTGACAAGATTAATAGTACATGACATGCACAATGTGAAAATTATATCATTGAAAGAACCTTTCACAGACGAAGTTAACGGTGTGCTTTGTGTAAGTTGCATGTCATATATCATTGCTCTAATATTTGGTCAAAGTTAGCATCGAAAAACGCATTAGGCCCTATATAGATGGAAGGAGGGAGTAGCTTTGAATAGCATTTGTATAGTAAAACGGGGCAAGACTCTCTCTTTGTGTGGTGTGAATAATTTTATTTTTTGTTTTCTTTTTGGTTGAGGGAAGTGCGAATTGATTTGGTACGTACAAGTACAATATTACTATGCAGTCAAAAAAAGTACAATATTACTACACGTTAGGCTTGTTCCTAAAATTCAACCCGCGTCTTGTTATATCCCGAAAATTCAGATATCGTGCTCCCAAAACTGGCACCTTCACAACCCGCGCCTTGCTATCCCAAAATTACAACGCGCGCGAAAACTCCCTCCAGCTGCCAAATCCCGACACGCGAAATCCCCCTTCTAACCCTGAGCCGAAAGGGCTGCTAGTTCAAATCGGTGGGGGGTACTTTTGTAACACACCCTACATTTTGGACAAGCGCGTCCCTAAGTCATGCTTCACCCCCTCCCATCACCCCCATTTCGCCATTCGAAATCCCAGGCCGCCATAACCTCTCCGCTCCAGCCGCAAAACCCCACCCTCCTCCGTCTGCCACGTCACCGCTGCCCAGCCGGAGCCTCTTCCCCGACGACGTCGTCCACCGCAACAGCTCGACGTCCCTCATCCACCTCCCCGAATGAGGATCCGTCGTCCATCTCGCCGTCCCGCCGGTTCAGCTGCCCCGTCCTCCACCTCCAAGGAGCTGCTCCGACGATCGCCTCGTCTATCGCGGCTGCTCCATCCCCACAGCGCCGCCTTAACCTGCTCCACCGGAATCGCAGCATCCTCACCGACTCCTCGGACGAAGCCGGGGCCTACTCGGCGCCACCAAAGAGGTTGTACACTCATCGCATCGCACCTTCTCCTTAACTCGACCTCCCGGTGCCGACGGTGCTCAATCCCGCACCGCCATGGAGCGGCTACCTTGAAGCCGGCGCCGCGGGCGACATCTACATGGCGGATCTCCCCTAGTGTGAGGCCCCTTCGGCGGCGGCGGCCATACCAGCCGGATCTGCTGCTGCTGCTCCGGCTCTCGCTTGCTCGCTCGCGCTACTGCTGCTGCTCCGGCTCTCGGTCGCTTGCTCACGCTGCTGTTGTTGCTCCGGCTCTCGCTCGATCGTTCGCTCGCTCAGCTGCTGCTGCTACTCTCCCCCTCGCTCATGCTGCTGCTCTGCTCCGATTAAGCCACACTTCAGTCGACTGAATCGACTTTTGGGTCAGTCGATTTTCAAGGGTTGGGGGG